>NW_027186349.1:15439578-15465486 GCF_028583685.1 Petaurus breviceps papuanus
TCTCTCTCTCTCTCTCTCTCTCTCTCTCTCTCTCTCTCTCTCTCTCTTTTCTGTCTGTCATTTCTTTGTTTTTTCTTGTGGTTCATCCCCCATTGGTTCTAATTCATTACAAGATGTGAAAATGTATGCTATAAATGTGAATGTAGAGTCTATATCACATTGCATGCTGTCTTAGGGATAGATGAGGGGAGGGAGGCTGAGAAAATGTAGTACACAAAAGTTTGTGGATCAGAATTATTTTAATTTAATTAAATTTATTTTCATTAAATTTGGAATGGAATTTAATTAAATTTAAAAATTAATTAATTAATTAAAAATTTATCTGCTTTTATTATAATGGGAAAAAAATCAGAAAAGGCATTGTATCACATTAAACAAGATTTCAGACTGCTGCTTTTTTATTCAGAAGAGTCATATTGAAAGAGAGCGGGCAACTAAATGGCACAGTGAATAGAGCACCGGCCCTGGACTCAGGAGTCCCTGAGTTCAAATCCAGCCACAGACATTTAACACAAAAACTAGCAATGTGACCTTGGGCAAGTCATTGAACCCCAATTGCCCTAAAAAAAAAGCCAAAAAAAAGAGACAGGCAAATATAATAAAAGCAAGATTTCAGAGAAATAGAGAAAATATCAGAGTTTTTGTATGGTATCAGGAAAAATGGTATATTGTAATGGTATCAGAGAAAATACACATGCTAAGTTTAAATTCCCCCCCCTCAGGAAAATAAATAAAATCACAATTTATGAGGAACAATTTTTACACCCCTACTATTTTCTTTTCTTTCAACATTTCATCTATATGCCATACAGACCAGTGCTAGGCAGCAGAAAATGAATTTCAGAGTAATGGTTTTCAAAAAATGCTCATTTTCAAGATGAGACTCTCCTTGTGGTTTATCAGGCTGCTTAAGGCACTGATTGGACAGGTCAAGGAAAATCAGATTACAATCATAGTGCATAAAAAAGAAATCTCTGACGATTCCTCTTGCCCCCACTGTTGAGAACAAAAATTCATTACTATCTAAAACTGGAGTTTTGACATAGCAAATAAAATAACTAAAGAAGCTCAGAAGTTAAAAGGTATATATTTAAAAACCCAACCTTAGCAATATGCATTTCATTATAAACTTATATCAGGTGTCTTAAATAAAGAAAAAGTCTGTTTACAAAAAGAATAAATAAAATATATTTTATTTTTTAAGAAACCTAGAAAGATTAGAAATATTCCCTAAATTTGATCATCAAGGCCAAATTTGAAATGTAGGACATGGATTGAGCATTGAGACAGGAGTCATGAAAAACTGAATTCAAATCTGACAATTTGTATTCACTAGTATTCACTACTTCTATGACCCTGGGCAAGCCACTTAACCTGGTCTGCCACAGTTCCCTCATCTGTCAAATGGGAATAATAATAGGATCGATCTTCCACAGATGTTTTGAGGATCAAATCAGATAATATTTGTAAATCTCCTAGCATTTGAATTTTTATTGGGTGAACTCATTCCATTCACATTCATGGTTTTTATTACTGACTGCTTATTTTCCAGCATTCCATTTTGTTACATTTGTCCTCTTTCTTTTTATCTTTTCCTTCCTCAAGTCTTTTTGTTTCTGTGCTGCATTCCTTAAAATGTCCTCTCTCCTTTCACTTATCCCTTTCCATTTTTATTTCCCTAGTAAGAGAGTTCTATAAACAACTGAATATGCATGTATGTGTATGTATTCATGTATACATATATATATATATATATATATATATACATATACACATACGTATGTGTATGTTTGTGTGTGTGTTCTGTCTTTGGATCAATTTATATGAAAGGGAGTTTCAAGCATTGGCTGCTCCCCTGTTTCCCTCCACACACTTTAAAAGTTCTTCCTTGCATACTTTTTTTTCCCAGAGATTATGTTGCCAATTCTACTTTTGACATCTTTCCCTCAGTGCATGCTTCTTTCTCACCTCTATTTTTATCTGAGATCATCCCTAAAAAATCAACAAACCACCATGATTTCTAAGTAGACTGCTTTTAACTGCCATTATAATGATAAAGTACTTGTTAATTACATGTATTATCTTCTCATATAGGAATGTAAACAGATTAACCTTATTGAGTCTTACAATTTCTCTTTCATACTTACCTTTTTATACTTCTTAACATGTTTGAAAGTCAAATTTTCTATTCATTTCTGGTCATGTCATGAGAAATGCTTGAAAGCTCCCTATTTCTTTAAATATCCATTTTTCCCCCTGAAAGAGTATACTCAGTTTTGCTAGGTAGGTGATTCTTGGTTGTAATTCTAGCTTCTTTCACCTCCAGAATATCAAATTCCAATCTTTTTTTTATCTTTTAATGTGGAGGCAACTATATTTTCTCTGATCTATGAGTGGCAGTTCCATGATACTTGAATTATTTCTTTCTGGCTGCTTGCAATAATTTCTCTTTGACATGAGAGCTCTTGAATTTAGATATAATATTCTCAGTAGTTTTTATTTTGGGATTTTTTTTAAGAAAGAGAAGGGTGGGTTCCTCCAATTTGTATTTTTACCCTCTGAATCTATGGTATCAGAGCAGTTTTCCTCTATAATTTCTTTATTTTTTTAAATTAATTTATTTATTTTTAGTTTTTTTTCACCCCCAAGGGATTTATTTCTCTCTCTAACAGATGCCCATGGGCAGCAGCCCCAGTTTGGAGCATGCTGTGCAGTTAAAGATCTCTAAGCCCCTTAGAGGATGGGGAATGGGGGAAGAAAAAGAGAAGATGGGGAAGGGGGGTGTGCTCTTTCCTAGGCAGGGTGTTTGGGAACTTGGCTCCAGCACAATAGGCAAGAAGGAAATGAATCTTTGCAGAGGAGAGGCAGGTTCCAGTCAAAGCACCAGGGACTTTGAGGGTAGAGGGAGGGCAGGGACCCCAGTAGTTCAGTCCAGAGCAATGAAGCCCCAACCCCTATGGGACTCCTCTTCCTGCTTCTCAAGCTTTCAGAGATGAATGGCCTGGTCCTCAACAATCCCCGGTTCTGGGCAGCCTCCTGGGCCCCTCACCTGGCCAGGTGAAAGGTGAGTCAATACATGAAGAGGGGCAGGGTAGCCGCGATAGCCATGGTCAGGTACATGCGGAGTTGGTTCTGAGCCCCTTGCACCAGGAGGCCTTCAGCTGCCAATTCCCATAGGATTTTTAGGTGAAGGGTCTGGATTGTCTGGAGGGGAAGGGAAAATTTCTCAGGCAGTCTTGGATTGTTAACCTCTCTTCCTCCTCCATTGCTGCTGTCAACCAGCAACAAGCCATTTCAGGAGTCTTTTAACCCCCACTTTCAGTCCTTTGAATGTCCCTGCCCCCTCCCAGCCTCTGTGGGCCCCTCCTCCTGGACAGAGGGAGTCATGGACAGCCAGAGCTCACTCCATCAACCAATGAGAGTGAAGGACAATGGGAGAAATATGACCCTGATGTGTTAGGGTTTAAAAACTTTGTTCCCATACCTTGTGTGCCTCTTCCTCATGATCAGTCATGGGGAAGACTGCCCTCTTCTCCCTGGGAAGAGAATAAATTCCTATTATTATCCTAAGTGATCTCCATATTCTCGATTAAATTTTGGATGAGGCTTTTTTCATCCCAAACAAGATGATGATGATGAAGATGGACACACAGCACCAGCAGAGCACCAGGTAATAGCCATTCCTCCTGAAGATCAAGCTGGTCATGAACCTACTAATCATTCCTACATAACTGTAGCCTGTGAAGGCCAGCAGGTCTATGGTGGTGAGGTCTGTGTTGACAGTGACCAGGTAGAGGGTTAGCAGGATGACCAGTACCTCCATTGTAAGCCAGGTCAGGACCAAGCTAGCCTGCAGACCCAGGAGGTCCAGGCAGAACCTGTCCTGCATCGTCAGCACTAGGTCAGGAACTAGGATGTATGTAATGAAGGCCAAAGCTGGAAAGTAGAGATCTGGGGTCCTGATGTCAAACCTTAGGACCACCAGCATGTCCTGCTGGTACTGTACCTCCCAATCCTGGTGCAGTTAGGGGAACACCAACAGCCCCAGTTTCTTGCCCACATACACAGTGTCTACAGCAAGGTAATAATTCAGCTAGGTGACAGAAATGAAGTGGTGAATATTCCAGTCCACCAGCTCCTTGATGTCAGCAACCAGGCTGCTCCCATAGGCTACTGCCATGTTGGACAAAGGATCAGCAAGGAAGGCTGGCAGTGAGGGGAAAGCATTGCTCAGGCCCCTGGCAGTGCACTGGTCCAGAGAGCTGTCAGTCCCATGGGCCAAGCTGGTGACATGGAAGAGCTGGTGGGGCTCTGCCAAGCTGGACTTCACCACTGGCACCCTCCTCTTCATGGGCCATTTATAATGTTGGAAACACCCCACAGGCAAAGCACCAAATCCGGCCCAGAATGCATTCTGTACCAAGAGAGCTGACCCTCCTCAACAGATGCCAAGAAAGGCAGATTTTAAGTTTTGTATTCATTTCTACAAGATTTTTAGTTACACATTTTCTCCCTGACTCTCCCTTACCCCAAGATGGCAAGCATTCTGAATACCCCTTCCTCCAATCTCTTCTTCCTTATATCTCTTCATCACCCCTCCCCTTTTACATTCTTGTATGGTAAGAAGAATTTTTATACCCCATTGTCTGTATATCTTATTTCCCGATTGCATGTAAAAACATTTTTTTAACATTTCTTTTTAAAATTTGGAGTTCTAGATTTTCTACCTTTTTTCCCTCCTCACCCACCCCCACTGGAAAGGCAAGCAATTCAATATAAGTTATACAATGTGTAATGACGCAAAACATCTCCCTAGTAGCCCTGTTGTGAAACACTAACCATATTTCCCTTGTTCCTATCCCACCCCCTAATTTATTCTATTTTCTCCATTGACCCTGTCCCTTTTCAAAAGTGTTTGCTGGTCAAGATGGTGGAGTAGAACCACAACCTCTGAGCAGCTCCAGCTTCCACCTTTCCCAATCAATGTAAAAAGGGGACTCTGAACAAACTTTGGAGCTTCAGAACCCAAACATGACACAGAGAAGCTAACCTCCTGCTGAGGACAGCCCAGTAGGCTGGCAGGAATCGGCCAGCTCAGTACTCTGGGAGCCCAGCCAAGACTTGTGTGAGCCTGAGGTTTTAGCCCCAGGGAGGGTCTGACCAGCCGCCAGCTGGAGGGACTCGAGATCAGCAGCAGCTGTGGCCGTTTCCAGAATTATCAACACATAGATGCGAAAGAAGAAGTGAGAGGTCAGTGTAGTCTGGACTTGGGGACTCAGTAAGGTGGAGAGTGTTGGCTTTGGCCCCCAGGGTGAGAAGGTGCTGAGATGCTGGCACAACTAGCCAGCACTACATGGCAGCTTTAGCTCATGGCCTGTGGAGTGTAGGGGGACCAAGCCACCAGTCTGAGGGGTAATCGCTTTGCTTTAACCTGCTTGGATCTGGATTGCAGTCTAGGGTGGAGGTCCTGGGGCATATGACCAGCTTGACAGAGCATGTAGAGACCTCAGAGAGGGCACCCATCTAATACCTCTGGCAGCTGAGAAAACCCCAGGATTTGGGACAAAAGCTCCACTGTCTGGTGGCAGAGTCCTACTGTGTCAAAAAGCCCAGGGTTCAGGTGACTGAGGGGCGAAATGACCAGGCAAAGGAAACAAAGCAGACAGAAGATTCCAACATTAGACTCCTATTTTGTGGACAAAAAGGAGGAAAGCATGGAAAAGGAGGAAGACAATGAAGTCAGAACTCCTGCACCAAAAGCTTCAAAGGAAAATACAAGCTAGGTACAGGCCATAGAGGACCTTAGGAAGCAGATAAGAGAAGTGGAGGAAAAATTGGAAAGAGAAATGAGAATGATGCAAGAAAATTGCGAAATGAGAGTCAACAGCCAGACTGAGGAAAGTAACACCTTACAAAAGAGAATAACTCAAATGGCAAAAGAGGCTCAAAAAGGCAATGAGGACAAGAATGCCTTAAAAAGCTGAATTTGCCAGATGGAAAAAGAATCTCAAAAGCTCACTGAGGAGAATCATTGCATCAGAATTAGATTGGAGCAAATGGAAGCTAATGACTTTATGAGAAATCAAGATGCTGTTAAACAGATCCAAACAAATGAAAGAATAGAAGGCAATGTGAAATATCTCATGGGAAAAAAAAAACCACTGACCTGGAAAATAGATCCAGGAGAAAAAAATTTAAAAATTATTGGACTAACTGAAAGCCATGATCAAAGAAAGAACCTAGAAATCATCCTCCAGGAAGTTCTCAAAGAAAACTGCCCTGATGTTTTAGAACCAGAGGGCAAAATAGAGATTGAAAGAATCCACTGATCATCTCCTGAAAAGGACCCCAAAAAGGAAATACCCAGGAATATTATAGGCAGGTTCTGGAATTCCCAGACTAAGGAGAGAATATTATAAGCAGCCAGGAAGAAACAATTTGAATATTGTGGCAACCAAATCATGATAACTGAAGATCTGGCAGCTTCTACACTGAGGGGATTGAAGGGCTTGGAATATGGTATTCCAGAGGTCAAAGGAGCTGGGATTTAAACCAAGAATCACCTACCAAGAAAAACTGAGTATCATGTTTCAGGGGAATATATGGTCATTCAGTGGAATAGAGGACTTACAAGCATTCTTGAAGAAAAAAACAGAGTTGAATAGAAATATCACATTCAGATAGAAGAAGTAAGACAAGCATGAGAAGGTAAACAGGGAAAAGAAATCATAAGGAACTTATCAAACTTGAAATATTAACTGATGAAACTTTTGTCAGTATGAAAATAGTTGAAGGGAATATATATATACATACATATATACATATATATGTCTATATATGAGGATTTATGGTCATAGGAATACATATGTGAATGTGTGTATATATGTTGACAGGTATACACAAATAGAGGGCACAGGACCAATTTAACAGTAAGGGATGACACTTAAAAGGATTTTGATGCATAAGTTTTGACTTTCCTCTATTCTTCTGGTTCTATGTTTTGATCACCTTTGTCACAAAAATATGACTTTATAGTTTGATTAGGCTTCCTCTGTTTGCTCATCTTGCCAGCCAATTACTTGACTTTGGCTTTTTTTTTTGCCATGGTAGATCTTTGCTTCCAGAGTGCAGAATGCTGTTTCTCAATTTGTGTGTGTGTGTGTGTGTGTGTGTGTGTGTGTTTGGCACAATTGTTTTCAGAGCTTATTCTGGGCACATTCCTCAGAACTCTGAGGAGTACTCCATCTCCACAGCCTCCATAAGCTCTGCCATGCCAGCCCTCCTCACACTAGTACTACCACCGAAGATTGCTTCCAAGATCCCAGCAGCCCAACTTACCACCAGTAAGTCACCAAAAATATTCCTGCAATTGTCCTTTGGACAGTCACTTGGCCCAATAACAATCTGTGGATCTGATGCTATCCGCTGCCATGTCTACCACCCTAGTTTAGGGGCTGGATGATATTATTCTTTCACCAAGGATCAACAGAATTACCCAGTGACCTTTTACTTTCTCTTTGTTTTATGGGTTGAGAAGTCTGGGAACTGCCACAGCTGCCCGTGATTTACTCTTCTGAAGTCTGCTGAGCTTGGTCTGTGCCACTTGCTTGATCCTGCACTCTACTCCCAACATAGTGTGATAGACAATTCCTGTCAGGCTGCCAGGCTACTTTCAGCAGGAGATTTGTTTCTCTCTGGAACTTTGTTGGTTCTGTAGCTATAAAAAATTTTTTTAGATTCATTTTTTACAAATATTGGAGGTGGTTGCAGTGGGAGGTCAAGCAAGTTCCTGTTTTTACTCCAATATCTTGGCTCTGCCCCCAACCAAATTTCTTTTTTACACAGAACATGTAGGTTCTTTTTTATTTTTCAATCATTTTCCTGAAGTGTAAAATTAAAAAAAAAATCACTCATTCAATTTTTCAGGTCAGTTCTTTTTCTAAAGAGATATTTCACATTTCCTTTTAGTTTTTCATATATTTTACTTTTATTATTTCTTTAAGTCTCATGTAGTAATTACTTTTATTTGCTTAACTCTAATTTTTAAGAAATGATTTGTGGGGCAGAGGCAAGATGGTGGAGTAGAAACAGGACCTCCGCTCAGCTCTAGCTCACACCACATCCAACTCATGTAAAAGGGAACTCTAAGCAAACTTTGGGACTATAGAACTCACAAAATGACACAGAGAAGCTAACTTCCCACTAAGGACAGTCCAGAAGGCCAGCAGGAATTGACAAGCGCAGAGCTCTGGGAGCCAACGCTAGCCCCACCAAGCAACAGGTTATAGCAGCAGGGACCTGGGGGAGGGGGGATCTGACCAACCACCAACCGGAGAGACTCCAGATCACCAGCAGCTGTGGCGGTTCAGAATTATCAACACATAGATCCTAAGGAAAAAGTGAGAGGTCAGTGCAGTGTGGACTTTGGGACCCAGTAGTTGGGAGTGCATTGGCTTTTGCTCCTGGGACAAGAAGCCATTGATTAATTTAATTAAATTAATGTTTTTTTTTTTCATGCCACTGTTTCCAGAGCTAGTTCTGGGAATTCATATTTTTTCATGGCTTCTAAGGTGGATGTGGTGTGGGAATAAAATTGTCACTGTTCTGGTCTACACTCTTATCTGTATCCAAAAAGGGCCCCTGGCCCTTTGAAGCCATAATCAATAATGCTCATCCTTACTTTATAACTGAAATTAGAACTTGGCTGTCTTGTGACCAACCACAAGTAGTCTTTTCTCCCCAGCAACTGTGACCAAAACTGCATATGATCAATAGAAGTGCCAGTCAGTATTTGTTCCACCCAGTGCCAGCAAAAGGTCAGCTGTAATCTCTCTCTAGTTTTCCAAGCAGTTTTATGACTCCACCCCTCATCCACTTTACCATTTCTGGGCTGGCAGCTGTGGAAATTGATGCTACTGCTGCCTTGACTTGTTTGTACCACCTCTATGTCCCATTACTGCTGAGGCATGTATTCACTAGCCTGGCACCAACCTCAATATTACAGCCTTATCATGCTGACCTCAAGTTTTCTTAGATTGGAAAAATGTTTCACCCTGACCTTTTATTGGCTCTTAAACTCAAAAATTCAAGTTCAGGCAATATTTTAGAGTTGTTTGGAGGGAGATGTTGGGAGAGTTCAACTCGATGGCTTCCTATTCTCCAAGATCTTGGTTCTAGTCTTCATTCCATCATATTAATAATCTTCAAGAAACGAATTTTTGTTCCTTTTTTTGTTACCCAATACAATGATATATATTGTATGAGGGATCTGAGGTAGACAGAGGTCAAGTGATTTGACCAGCTAATAATTAAAGTTTGTGGAGATTTGTGTCAGAAGTGTGAACATATAAGAGTTTTTAGGATTATAGTTCTTATGAATAAACCCAGGAATGTTGATGATGACTGACTTTTAATTTTTTATATGTTATACATGCATACACACATATATATGCATATATTACATACACACACACACATATATATATATATATATATATATACACACATGCATACATACCTACATACATACATCCAGAGAGAGAGAGAGAGAATCAAATGTGAATGGCAACCAAGTACATTTTTGAATGGGAGATTTGACCAGAACAATTAGTGAGAATTTCTTAACTTATACTTAAGCATGTGTATCTAGGAACTCTTTGCATAAGATTGATGTTACTTTAGAGCTTGAAAGACATAAGAAGTGAAAGAGATGATACACATCTATTTAAATAAACTTAAGTGAAAGCAAATCTACAAATATTTATTAAGCACTCATTATGTGACAGATATTATCCTAAATATTAGGAATACAAAGAAAAGCAAAAAAAAAAAAAACAGTCATTCCCATCTACCTTCTGAATGCACTCTCCCGAGCAAGAAATTCATATCATAATTATTTCATTCTAATATTTTAATAAGTTGGAACATAAAAAAGTAAGCAGAGATAAAATGGAAGGTAATAGAGAAGAATGAATAAGCGTCTGGGGAAATGGTGGGGGGAGGAAGGATTTCCATAGTAGGTGAGATGTGAACTTAAGAAACTAGAGAAATTAAAAAGGTATAGAAGAGGGGAGTATTCTATGCATGATGGCTAACAAATAGATTATTTCCAGTTTTCAGGTAAAATTTACTCACATTATAAATTAAAGAAAATAATAATTAATGCAAGATTTTTCTACCAGTCACTTGATAGAAGAGCACATTACTAAAGTTGGGAAAAAATTAATTTTTTTAATAGCTTCATTTGCTAGTTAGACATAGCATTTCAGAAAAACCAAATAGAAAGATCAGCAACAAATTTTTTAACAATAAAACCAAAATTAAAAGATTTGCATTCTATGTGTTCTGACCTATTCGCATAGAATTTAACTGAAAAATAGAAACTCAGTTGTGAAATGCCCAAGGTTTAATGATGCCGGTGTTGTTCCCTTGTGGTACCAATCATAACAAAAACTAGATGGATATGAGAGAAAACAAGAGAGGAACTAAAAACAAATACTTTTGAAATAGCAAATTACATACAATACATTTATATTACCCACAATGCAATAAGTGTGTAAGTAAATAGTGAAAAAAAGTAATTGCCTTCTATCCAGAAGTGAATTTTACTGTGCATATTTGGTGGATTTAGAATAGAGGGCTATTGAACTGAGTGGTGAAATCCATTCCTGCTCCAAATTTTCTTTCCACTCACAAGTCAAAGAAGGAAATACCCAGAAATAAGGTCTAAGCAAACACACCGGAGATTTTAATGATAACAAGGAATTCTTGATAGCCCATTTCTAATTCTAGGCAAATTATCTTCAATAATAATTCTACTTTTGGTTACCATTCAACTAAAGAAAATTTCTCACATATGTAAAAGAAAATAACACAAGAATAGTCACAAGCCAGGGATGCTAGGTGGTGCAATGAGTAGAGCACCGGCCCTGGCGTCAGGAGGACCTGAGTTCAGATCCAGACCCAGACACTTAACACAAAACTAGCCATGTGACCTTGGACAAGTCACTTAACCCCAATTGCCCTACCTGCCCCCCTAAAAAGAAAAAAAAGCAAGAATAAGAACAAACCTGCAGGATGAACAAAAAATCTTTAGATAGATACCTACATACAGGAATACATACATACATACATATATATATGTGTGTGTGTGCATATTCATGTATATATGTGTGTATATTATATGTACAAATAAATTAAGTCATAAAGAAATATAACAGAGTGGGTTTACACATTTATTTCAGGCTTATCCAAAAATTTTAAAATTAAATCACTAAATAGGGTGGCACATATCTGTAGTCTCTGATGCTGGGAAGATTGATGCTGGTGGAATCACTTAGATTTGGGAATTCTAAGATACAGTACGGTCAAATCACATTCAAGATCCAGACAAAGTCTGACACCAACATGATGAGGCACTCAGAGCAAAGAGTCCTTAAGATGCTTAAGAGGAGGGGGGAGGGGGGGAGGAAGTGGTATATATTAGAAAAATGGAGTAGGTTAAAGCTTCTGTGCTTTAAAGTGATCCCAATTCATATTGAGATCTAGCACCTTGAATGCCTGCTGCACTTTCAGCATGGACTACAGTGGGAGGCACAATTATGAGTTAAAAAAAATAAACTAAAATGAAGCAATGTAGAATATTAGATATCCTAGACCATTCATTTCTGATAGATTGACTTTTATCAACTCTTTACCTTAAGAAACATTTTTTTTCCAGTGATACAGTAGGATTGTCCTGCTCCTACAATTTTGGCAGTTTGAAAACTTAGACATTACTCCTTAAATGCATTAAACCATAACTCATTCTCTATAGCTCCGAAATACACTCCTTCCTTCTGTTCACTCTCTTTCAGTACTGAACAAAGTATATAAACCATCCTCCAAACACTGCCATAGAACCTAAAAAACTAAATCACTCTTTACTAGATTCTTGTCATTCATGGTTATTATTAAAGATAATAACTATCCATTTGAAAGGGAGAAAAGAAGATAGAAATAAGAATGATTTTTGTTGATTTTAAATAGGGACAAGGCCTAGACTTGTGAATTCATTGGGATAGGGAACTTCCAGATAAGAAAACTATCACTACCAATTCATTTTAATGGCTTCCTTGCAATTTGTAGTTTTAGAGATTTCTTGGATTACTAAGAGGTTAAGGGACTTACCTAAGATTACACAATTTATACTTGCCAGAAGCAGGACTGGAATCCAGGTTTTCCTGGATTCAAGTTCAACTTTTTTTAACATTACACTGATTTATCTTCAATGGAAGTAGAAAAAAATTCTTCTGACAATTATTATTTTTGTTTAGCACCTACTTTGGATTTCCAAAATGGCATGACTTTTGAGTAAGTTAACAGCTTTACACAAAATTGCAACAGCCACCACTATGGTGGTAAATTTCAATCATAAGTAAACAAAATGAAAATACTTATACCCCACTGCATCCTTCAATCTGTAAAGGCTCTCTACAGAAATGAGACTGAAATAACTGCCTGTCATGTTTGCCTCATAGTATTCATCCATCCAAGTTCCAATGGTTCAAAATCTGCGGCAGATGATAACAACATTGAAAACTACCATTCTTGATTGAGATAATGAACTATTATGTTTCAGAGTGCAGGACTGAAGTATCCCATTGTCTTCTTAGATTTGCAGACATTATCAAAATGATGAACATATGCTTAGATTTCTTCAGATTTGTGTGTGTGTGACTGAAACATTGTTTTTTTGTGGGCTTCTAGCCAATTTCAACAACAAACTTTAAATTCTCAATTAAGTGGAAACTCAAATACGTTGAAAGAAACTATTTCACTGAAATTAATAATTTATTTATTATGACAAGACTATCAGTGCCTAGGTAGGATATTTGATGGAATCCTTCAATGAAGCATAAAATAAGGTAAAACACAGAGAAAAAAAAATCAAATTGAATCAAAATGTCATAATAGGGAAAAAAATGACCACAAATAGTACAAAATTTCCTTTCATAAAATACAAAGTTGGTAGTACACTGATTACAATGGTGCTTAGTTAAAATAAATGAATCCATCCATTTGAAGAAATCTGTGTGGATATCTCCCTGAACTTATAGTTCAATAACAAAATATGAAAGTATAGCTACCTACCAGCAATGAGAATGTGATCGATTTATCAATGATCACATGGAAAGTTTGGGGAGCTAGATAGCACAGTGGATAGACTGTGAGGCCTGGATTCAGGAGGATCTGAGTTCAAATTTGGCCTAAGACACTTACTGGTTATATGACCTTGGGCAGCTTATGTACACCTGTTTGTGTTAGTTTACTCATCAGTAAAACGAGTTGGAGAATGAAATGTTGAGCTACTATAATGTTTTGGCAAGAAAACCCCAAATGGTGTCACTAAGAGTTGGGAAAGACAAAAACAACAACAAAACAACTGAACAGCAACATAGCAAGTATGTGTCAGAATAACAGGAAGAACTTGAACATAGAATTTTTAGTCTCCATGTAATCTTTGATTCACTATGCCATGATATCACAAACACACACATGCACACATATATGCATAAAAATATATGTGTAAGTATGTGTGTATGTATATTAAAGTAGAAAATCTATTCTTAACTCAGAGGTTATAATAAATTTGGCCCTCAGCCTGTAGTTTACAAAACACTGGCCTAGAGCAGTGAGATATTGTGACTTGCAAAGTGATATAAATATAATCATTATAGTACCTGTGTCAATATTTCTTGGTTTCAAATAAACTATCAACTATACTACCTCTCTCTCTCTCTCTGTATATATATATATATATATGCATATATATATATATATATACACACACAAACACACACACACACACTAGATATAATACAAATAAACAGATCATTTCTGACTTTAAGGTTCCCAAAATGCCAATATAAAAATGTAGAAGCAGAAAAAAAAACTCTTATAGATATAAATATTTTTCTCATGACTACCAATATCATGGGAAACAGGCAAAAGAAGTAATTTTTCTTGGCATTTAAACTGTAATTAAAAAGTCAGGAACTTGCTTTGGGAGAACACTGATTAAATAACTCCTTGATCACTTCTTCTATAGTTGAACAGATTTGGGATGTTTAACCATGCTAACTAAACTTATTGGATATTGAATTTAAAGTTACCCTATTATTACTTGTATCCATATGTAATTGGATATAGAACAAAGATGTGAAATAATAACGTATATGTTTATAATGTATATACATACATTAGTGTGTGGCAATATATCTTTATCTATCAATCTATATAACTGATGCATTTTATTTAGATTAGCAGTTTTGTTGTTATATAGTGGGGCACATTATCCCCCAATAATTGTTTTTACTTCATAATCAATATTTGTGAATTGACTTTTTTTTCTTTATAATACTGGTAATTTTGGATTTTTCCCCTTTCTATTATATAATCAAAGTGTGTGTGTGCATATATATATATATATATGTATGTATCTCTATCGCTATCTCACTATCTCTATCTATCACTATATACAGGGAGAGAAAGAGAGAGAGAGAGAGAGAGAGAGAGAGAGAGAGAGAGAGAGATGCTCCTGGTTTTTTAAGTTAACTTTTAAACTTATAATTTCACTAATTTTTCTTTTGATTTTTCAGGATTTTTTTGTCAATGTTTAATTTGAATTTTTTTCTAATTATTTCAGTTGCATGCCCAATTTATTGGACTTTTCACTCTCATTTTTAAAAAGATAAGCATGTATATATATATATATATATATATATATATATATGTATATTTTATTTATTTTTTTCCTCCCAGGTACTATTTCAGTGGCAGCCCTTCAATTTGGGTGTAATGTCTTAGTGCTGTCATTATCCTGAATGAAATTGTTTATTGCTCTTATGATTTGTCCTTTCACTCATACATTCTTTAGGATTTAATTATATTTATTTTGCAAATAATACTTAATCTTTGTTTCAAGGCTCACACATATATACATATACATATATGTATGTAGTCATGGTGATATGTCCCCTTAAAAATGAAGGCCTAAGAGTTACTTCTTAGAATATTCTCTAAAATACTCAGATTGCAATGTATCATCCATTTAGGAGGAGGACAAGGTCAGTATCAGCCAAAGGTCAAATTTTTAATTCCAAGACTCAGCATTAGATGCCATATGAACAAAGTGCACAACATTTTTTTCAAGCCAAACCTGTCACTAACTCTTGCCAGTTTTTGTTGTTGTTGTTAAAAGAGGATAAAAGGTCTAAGTGAAACTCTTCAGTTTTGAATTTTCTGGCTTTTGTCAGTTGAATTTGTCTGTTAAATTATCTTCATCAAACTCAAATGTCCCTGTATCTAATGATTTCATGAAAACACAGTCATATCATGGCATTATGTTTCACAAAGTGTATTATATGAAATTCAAATGATGAGTAAAGAAGAAAATATATTTCCTTGAATAATCAGCTGTTCACATACTATCAAAGGTTTGTGTTGCCTCCCTTCAGGGATCTCATATGTTTCCTTTATCCTTATAGTTTTAATTGTTTGTGAACTTACAAATATGTACATATTTTAATAACATATAATGTCATATATATAACTAGAATATGTGCATGCATTATATATTATATATAAAGAATATAAATTATATATATATATATCCATGTACATGTGTACGTGTAAGTGCATTTTTTTCATTTCTAAAATCAAATACAATTACTTAAATATACTTTGTGTTATGGCAAGGGACTGTGTTGATTCCAGCAATAAAGAAAAGAATAAGACAGAGATTCCTAAACTTTCTGGATGTATGGTACTTTTTCTGTTTGAGTATTTTTTTCAGAACCCTTAAAACTCAAAAGCAATAACTAATGATTCAATTTCTTAAGTAGTTATGCCCAAACCCCATTTAGGTAGTAACAACTCAGTACTATTTTTTTAATACTAATAAATAAATAAATAATATTTTATTCCATTCTTATGTAATAAAAAAAATTATTAATTGGTTATGTGTGTGTGAGTGTGTGTGTGTGTGTGTGTGTGTGTGTGTATGTTTGTGAGTATTGGCAACAGAACAGCTTTTCCAAACTTGGAAACAGACTGGACATTGAAAAACTGATTCTCTGTTTCACGTTGATTTGCTGAAGGTACTTTCATTATCACAGCAACTGCTCAAAACTCAAGTTTCTCAAAGATAAAATTTTACAAAAGAGAAAGTCCAAGAAGTTATTTTCATAGCTGAAAGAACAATGAAATAAAATCATATCTTGAGAGTGGATTACCAGCAACTATGGCAGTTTCCAGAATTATCAGCCCATAAATGCCAAAGACAAAGTGAAAGTTCAGTGTGGACTTTGTGGGAAAATGGTGTCCAAGAGTATGGTCCAGGCTCTGCCCCTGGAAGGAGAAGCAGCTGAGGTACAGCGGCCGCCACTGCATGGCTGATTCAGAGCCCCTGTTCTGCAGATTGTAGGGGGACCAAGCAGCCAGTCTGAGGGGTAATCACTCTTGCTTTCATCTGCTTGGACATGGATTTCTGTCTAGAGTGGAGTTCCTGGGGTGTGTGACCAGGTACCAGAGCCAGTGGAGGCTTCTGAGAGGGCACCCCACCCAACCAATAGGTCCAGCAGCTGAGAAAACCCTGGTGATTTGGGACAAATCTCTCCTCACTGAAAGCAGAGTTCTACTGTGGCAAAAATCTCAAAAATCAAATAACTTAGTGGCAGCATGAGCGAGCAAAGGAAACAAAGCAAGCACAACAATCTGACTCTGGATTCCTTCTTTGGGGACAAAAAGGATAAAAGCAAGGAACAAGAGGAAGAAAATGAAGTCAGAACCCCTTCACCAAAAGCTTCCAAGAAAAATATGAACTGGGTACAGGCCATAAAGGAGCTTAAGAAGGATTTTGAAAAACAAATCAGGGAAGTGGAGGAAAAATTCGGAAGAGAAATGAGAATGATGCAAGAATATTATGAAAAGAGTTAACAACATGACTGAAGAAAATAACACTTTAAAAATAGACTAAGTCAAATGGGTAAAAAAGGCTCCAAAAAGCCAGTGAGAAGAAGAATGACTTAAAAAAGCCAAATTTGGCAGATGAAAAAGAATCTCAAAAGCTCACTGGAGAGAATAATTTCTTCAGAATTAGATTGGAGCAAATGGAAGCTAGTGACTTTATGAGAAATCAGGATATTATTAAACAGATCTAAATAAATAAAAAAATAGGAGGCAATGTGAAATATCTCATTGGTAAAATCACGGACATGGAAAACAGATGTGGGGGAGATCATTTAAAAATTATTGGACTGGAGAGACCAGGTGGCACAGTGATTAAGTTTGCCAGCCCCAGCATCAGGAGACTCGGGAACAGTTCTGGGCTCATATACTTGGCACCCACAGAGAATAACTGGCCATGTAACATTGAGCAAGTTACTTAACCCCAATTGCTTCAAATAAATAAATGGAAATTATTGGACTACTTGAAAGCCATGATTCAAAAAGAACCTAGAAATTATCCTACAAGAAATTCTCAAGGAAAATTGCCCTGATGTTTTAGAACCAGAGGGCAAAATAGAGGTTGAAAGAATTCACCAATTACTTCTTAGCAAAGTATGTCAGATACCTTAGAAAACTATTCTTACACAGATTTGAAATTGTCACTTCCAGCATGGTCCCTTTGGAGTATGTTTAGTCCACGTGTCTGTTCCCCCATCTTTTTTTCTCTAAAGAATCATTTCTACTTTCTTTATGAGCATATTTGAACCTGTTATATTAGAGTTCAAATGTGATTTAAAAAAAAGGTTTTCAAGGGAAAAAAGAAAAACTTTTTAAATTCTTTTCCATTTTTTCTTCTATTTCTGTCTTCCAGTTTTATCCTTAAATGTTCTAGGTATAACTTTCATGACTTATTATCTCATGAAGCTTTCTTTAACCTGGTTTTCCCCTTTAATAATTCACATCTCTCATTCATTCTTTTCCATATGGTTGTAAAAATTAGTATAAATCCCAAAACTCTTTTGGCTATCATTTTTGCCCACTTGTCACGAGAGGTGTGAAGTTGATGATTAAGTCAGTTTTTACACACTTTGTTCTCACACTTTGACATTTTATTTATAATAAAAAAGCATATTTTGGAATTATTGTATTTTTTTATTGTTGACCATATCATTTTTGGTAATTTTATTTTTTTCTTTAAATATCTACTAATCCTGTTCTTTGCCATAACAAGTAGGTATTCTGACTCTATTTAATCAGATAAGTAAATTCCACATCATAAATGAATCGTATTCTGAGTATTAGGTTGTAGTAAATTTCATTTTTGTTGTTTTATATGTTTCATATGCATTGTCTTCATATTATTTCTAAAGAAAGTATTCATTACATATTCATATGCATATATACACATTTTTCTCTATATTATGTAAGCCTTTAGACTCTTTCATTCCTTACACTTAAACTAAGTTTTGCAACATATTTTTGATATCCTCACCTGTTCTCAACTTTGCATTGAAGTCAGCAAATGCCAAAGATAATGTTGATTTAATTTCAATTGTCTTAGCAATTTATTCTTATACATTATTTCTCTCTTCATTCTCTAAAACTTATGTTTATTCATAAGCTATGATTATTCTGATGATCATTTTGCAAATATTTAAAAGGAACACCATAAAACAATATAATTGTTTCTTGTTACCTTCGGAAGAAGGATAGAATCAACTTCAACAGTTTATTGTTTACATTTACAAGTAGTATCTATAAAAAATAAAATAAACATTTTGAGATTGAGGTATAATTTCTAAGAGGGCTAGTGCTTTGGTAGGGGAAACTTGAATAGTTATGAATTTTTAAATGAAAATGTGTCCTTGACTGTCAGGAAGATAACATTTAAGGCATAGAAGATTAGGAATTCATTTTAGGAAACCAGTAAAAAGAGCTTAATATAGTAATTTGGGAAGTAAAAGAAATGATGAAATATATGGGGAGGACAGTAGTGAAGGAACAGAGGTGGTAAAAAGTTGCTCTGTCAGAGTTTTGACAGATATAGCAGATATCAGTATTGAGTAGAGTGATTCTAAATTGTTCAAATTGAGAAGTGGCTTCAATGGTCAAGATCTCTAGTTACAGATATTACCATTCAGTGCTACTGAGAGTTAAAGAAAGGTGAAACCTCTCACAAGGACCTCTTGATTGTTCTTAATTCCTCCTCTGTCTGGAGGAGGAAACACAGTGAGGTTTTTGTAGATGCTTTGTTCTCCTAGAAAGCTGACTTAAAGATTTCATCTGAATTCTTTTGCTTAGACCTTCATCTCCATTGGACTATTTAGAAGAGAGAATACATGGTTGAGTTGACCTAAGTAATTCAGAGACATCCAGTTTGAAGAATCAGTCAGTCCATAAACACTTATTAAGTATCAAGTAAGTGTAAGGCACTGTGCCAAGTACTAGAGATATAAACATGAGCAACAGACAGTCTGCCCATGAAGATTTCACAATCTAATGAGAGAGACAACATGACAACAACTATGTCTTACAGTAGTTTTATACAGCAGAAGTAAGAATTGATCAACAGAGGGAAACATTTACATTATGGGGGATTGGGAAAGATTTTTTTTTCCTGTAGAAGGTGGGGTGTTATCTAGGAACTGAAGGATGCCAGTGAAGTCAGGAGGCAGAGATGAGAAGGAAGAACATTACAGGTATGGAAGATAATCCAGTGTAGCAACTTTCTTGTTGACCTGGGTAGCTCTGCAGCTCTGTTTTCTCGTAAACACTGCTTTCGACTAAATGCTTCCTCTTCTGTGATACTTCTCTGGTGCTCATTTTTTTTTGTATTCTTACTGGACAACTTGACTCTCCATTCCTCTGGGAAAGAAAACAACTTTTGTCTCTATATAAAATTTTAAGTTTACCTAGTTTCTTCTTAAAATATTTCTTATATCATTTCCATATACTGTAGACTAGTAGACTGTTTTGGATATCTAAGTTTTAATAAAGGAATGAGTTTGAGAATAAAGGAATGAGAAAAGCAACATGAATAGAACATGCACTAAGTGACACTGACTGTCAAAGTTTCTTCTTGGATTTATAAAAACAAAATTGTCACTATCCTTTGGCAGTTACCTTACACTATAATCACAACATCTCTGGAGAAAATAGTATATAAAAATAGTGTCTAGCTAATTATACTTCTTTTAAGTGATGGCAGATATGTTATTTAAATATAAAATAAACATTGTTTAAAAGTGCCATTTTTTTCTACTGAATAGAAGGAAATGGCATAAATTATTACATCTGATTTCTTTCCAGTAGGATGTAAGTTCTTTAGAGAACAGACTGTCTCACCTTTTTATTTCTATCAAAGAACCTACCCCTGTATCTTACATACAGAAAGTGTTTGACAAATGTAAGTGGGATAGAATTGGATGTTGTTAAATCATATTTCAGGCATCTACACAGGCATCTACTCCATCAGTCCACAACCATTTATTGAACATTGACTATTTGCTAGGCATTATACTATGTGCTAGGGATATAGATATACAGATGTTGGAAATCATGAACCAATTCCTACATATAAAGAGCTTACATTCCAATATAGGAAAGAAAAATTCATATATAGATATATACAGAATAGGTATAAATAGAATATATGAAAAGTAGCTAAATAAAAGCTTGGAAATAAGGGCCATAGCATTTGGAGGAGGGGAGAATTCAAGTAGAATGTTAAGCTGTATCTTAGAGGAATAGAATAATTCTTTGAGATGTACCAGAGTATTGAATGCATTTCATGCATGGGAGTAAATGTATGGAGATGGGAGATGGAGTGTGGTATGTGAGAAACATAAAAAACCATTTTGACTTGATCAGAGTGTGTGTGTGTGTGGGGGGGGGGGTAATGCATAAGGATACTGAAAATGATTTTTGGAACAAAGTTTGGAAGGACTTCGAAAGCTAAGTAAAAGAGTGTATATTTTGACCTAAAGCAACTGGAGTTTATGGAATGGAAGAGTATTACTGTATAGTCAGATATACATTTAAGTAAATTATTTAGGAAGCAATGTGGAGTATATAATAAAGTGGGAAGATTTGTGAGGCAACTAGTTCAAATAGGAAGTAATTGCAATAATCTAAGTGAAAATTTTAACATATATTTTACAGTATGGACATTTCATCCAGTAACACAAGAGACTGAAAATATTAAATTCTTGTAAACATAGAATATAAAAATCACTTAAATTCTACTAAATAATGGATAATGAGTTAAAACTGTCAAAATTATTCAAAGGCATAACTTTACTCTATTTATAATCAAATATTTAGGAAACAGAGATAATTTGACATTATTTTAAAATAATAATTCTGTAGAGCCAGAAGCAGAGATTTCCTCTTAATTTAGACTTTAATTTATTGAGCATGAACCTGCTTTATAAGTATCTCCTGGGAATAAGAATCCCAATAGGACAGGCATCATCTAATTATAACAGCTCTTATGAAAAACACAATTCACCATCCAGTCATTGTAAAGCCAGAAGAAAATATTTGGTGTCAACAAATATGTTTACACACTAGGTCCTGGCCCATCTGTGGTGTGAGAGTTCTGTCTGCCCATGACAACTCGGTTATGAAATGTTTTTATTTTGGGGGAATTGAGCTTCCAAAGAATGTGTGTGAAGGGAAATAAACAACATGTTGAACAGATGTTCCATGCTGTATATTTAGAGGGAGGGAAATAAATATAAGTGAATTAAACCTGAGAAAGAAGTAAAACTTGTGGATGAATAGGGCAAAATAAATAAATGAAAACTGATGCTGCAATATTTTATGTGCTTTATAAATAATCCAGAACAAATTAATATTATTGAATTTACCTCTTTCTTTTTAATGAGTATCTATTGATAATTTCTGTTTCTTATCTCATCATAATTACCAACGTAACACTCCCTATTGCTCTCCCAAGTAGGCATCCCATAGGATGAATAGCATTTTTTAGAAAGGGAAAAATTATACAAACTGATTGATAACATTGAAAAAGTTCTACAACATGTCTAATATGTAACACCTGTGGATCTCCATAAACTGTTAGGTGGTAGGTGTCTTCTTATATCTTTTTCAGATCCTGCTTGATATTTATTTATTGATATTATAATTTTGTTACACTTACTTTCGATATATAGTTGTTTTCCCCATTAACATTTGGATTTTTTGTTTGTTTTGTTTGTTTGTTTTTGACAGTTTCTTTTTTCCATGGAAGTTCGTATACATTTTTCTCTATATTGATCCTACATAATTTCTTAGAGCCCAGCAATATCTCATTATATTAATGCATCACAATTTCTTTACACATTCACCAATTAGTTTTTTGTTTCAGTTTCTTAGTTATCATAAAAAGTGGTGCTATATGTATTTTAGAGTACATGATGACTTTTTCTTCATATGAGTGGTTTTCATGGGGTATAACTCAGTAATGAAGTTTCTGGTTCAACAGGTATCTTATTTGTACAATTTGAGATTGTTTTCCAAAATCATTTTTTAACATTTTACTGTTCCACCAACAGTTTATTAGTGTGTATAGCCTTCCACAGTCCCTCTAACACTGATTGCTACCATTCTCAGGTCATTTTTGCCAATTATCACAATGTGAAGTGAAACCTCAGGATTATTTTTATTTTCATTTCTATTTTCATCTATATTTTGGAACCATATATTCCTGAAATGGTGAATATTTTGAAGTCCTTTTTTATAGTCATTCATATTGTTTGACCAATTATATATGGGGTAATGGCTATTATATTCAAGCATTTGAAATGTACAGTGATAAGTATCCTCCCAGTGATGTAATGGAGGCAAAGTATATTTGTAGTTATATTGTTCTAGAAATATTTGAACAAAGACTATTTGTCATTTGAGGGAATCAAGGAAGATCTAGTGAATATTTAGAGCCTCAATTGAATCATGCAGAAAGGTAAAAATCTAAAAGGCAGAGACAAAAATACAGTCTATTGTAATTGTGACAGGTGCATAGATGTGCATTTATTGAATTTATGGAAAAGATAACAATCTATTTAGCTGGTATGTACAGTGTAGAAAGAGTAATAATGGACAATAAGGTTGTAAAGATAGTGGGAATCAAATTATGTGGATTAATTTACATATATGCTCATAAGCATTCATCCAGATGTTGTCTGATAAGGGAAAAATATGAAATATTACCTACTTATTCATAACTACATACACACATAAACTATGATATATAGATATATCATATATAATGCATATACACAAATATGTATGTATATATGTGTGTATGTGTAGGTATATGTGTATAGATGTATGTATACATATGTGTGTATATATGTGTGTATAATTCTATTTGTGGTTTTCTTGGCAAACATGCTTAAATAGTTTGCCCTTTCCTTCTCTAGCTCATTTTACAGATGAGGAACTGAAGCAAACACGATTTTGTGGCTTGTGCAGGGTCACATAGTTTGTAAGTGTCTGAGATCTGATTTGAAGTCAGGTCCTACTAACTCAAGGTCTGGTGTTGTATTCACTACACTACTTAGCTGCACTAATAAATATAGTATACACACACACTCACTTATAATGTATATATGTTTACGTTTGTGTGCATGTATAATGGTGCAGAGAAGGAATGAAGAAGAAATGATTGAGAAAGAATTAAAGAATTAATAGGCCTGAGTTACTTATCATTATTACTCTTATGCTTAATATTGTTAAATTTAATTTTTGAGCCAGAATATCAGAAAACTCTAGTTTAAAAACTAGAATCTTCTAGAGAGTTTACTGTTCTTTCTCTTCGTAAAACATGACTCTCCATCCCCCATACCTGTTACCTCCATCTGTGTGGAATACACTTCTTTCTTATTAATAATATTTCACAAGATAAAAACATCCCTTCCATTCTGTGACTTTAAAGATTCATTTTCAAAATAAAATATGACAAATGACTTGCAAATTATCAAATGATAATGAGCCTGTTACAGAGTCAGGACTAGAAGTCAGTTGGCTCCTTTTCTGTTTCTTTCTCTGATTCTCCTCTTTTAATCTTGAGAATATCTTCTCTTAAGATCCGTCTCTAAAACCTAAGTCCAAAGTCTGGAGTCCACTAACTAGTGTGTGTATAGATATATTTTAGCAGACTTGATACTTTTATTTTACTGGTTTAATGATGTGGTACTTCTGAATCCCTTATTCAATGGTAAGTAATTCCAGGCAGCACTGAGGATCTGTCTTTGTTCTTAGTATACAATTCGAGCTCAGAGCCTACATATAATGCATTTTGCAACCTCTGGTTTTTAAGCTACTTTCAGTGAAGTAAAGCAGAGGGGAAGAAGCCACTTTCGTTCTACACTTCTCCATTGTGTGTCTTCATTGTTGGTAGTTGGAACATGTGAAGTAGGGATCATGTCTTACATCTAACCCCCCGATCAGAGAGACAGATATAATGTGGTCTGCTCTTAGAGTCTATACACCAGACTCAGTCAGGGTCTAGCTGTGGAAATGATTCTAGCTGTGATAAACTTTTTTTGTATACTTGCAGTCACCCATGTCCTTTAGGTAGAATAAAACAGGACAGAGAATCAACAACCTTTTTATTAGGATCAGGGTTGAACTTCACTTGTTAGTGCAACTTCTGCTGCCTTGATGAACCTCCAAATATTTTTCCTCTATTTGCCCATCTCCTGCCCCAGCCCAATTCCTCTTCACTTTCTGAAATTTCCTATCATATCTGACAGCTGTCTGTCTTGCCTGTGAGACTTTTTTGATCTTCTAGAACCTTCTTTCACTAAACTCAGGGTTTGCCCCTCTCTTTACAGCCTTGACCCTTGACCCATATCTTTAATATCATGTATGATTTTGCAAGAGGGATCTTTTTTCTAGAAAAATATAACACAAATTGCAAAAAAAAAGAAATCCAAAGGAGAAAATTCTAAAAATTGATGAAAAACAATTGAGGTACTGATTGGCATATATAGAAGAAATCTTTCACTGCTTTATTGATTATTATTTTTTGGTACAGTAGTTAACACAATAAACATTCTAAAAATAGTAAGCAAAAACATTTAAATGTCTTTAAACTCCAAATTACTTGGTCTTCCTTTGTTTGTTTTTTTTTAATTATGCTTACCCTCATTTTCCTAGATTCTTTTAATAGGCTTGATTTTGAATGTCTTGTTCTTCCTTTCCTGTGGGAAGTTTTTGGGAATTATTTTTTTTTCTTTATGCAAAATCAGAAGAGAGATGGAAATTCAAACCAGAACAGAAGACATTATTACAAAGTTGCTGAATCAGAAATAACTGGTGTAATGGTAAAGGTAATTTAAAGATTGTCCCTGCCCCTTGGCCCCTTGATAGGCTTAAGTGAATCTGAGGACCTTCCCTGATTTGAAAATATACTCTGTGGGCTGAATGTGGTCACATAGAACCTGTGGCAGGAGGCTTGTTTTTCAGAAATGCCCACACCTTGCTACTTTGTGATTGGGCAGTGGATCACAAGGGTTGTGATATTTTCTGATCCTGGAGAAGGCTAAATATACCATGATGTGAGGTTTTACTTTGGGGCTTACTCATGGGAAGAGTTGTGTGATTTGATCAGATGAGGCTCTGGGTACCCATTGAGCCCCCCAGCTTTGAAAATCCTGATTTTGGCGTTTCTTTCTTTTGTAACTTAATAGGTATATATGCAATTGTCAGACAGCTGGAAGCCCTGTCTGCTGGTCTGTTTGTCTCTATATATTTTGTCTGCGTGTAACTTTTGTTTGTATTCTTTGAAGTTCAGGGTGCTAACTTTTCCACCTGAACTAGGTAAATTATATAGATATAGACAGATAGGTAGATAGATAGATAGATAGATAGATAGATAGATAGATAGATAGATAGATAGATAGATAGATA
>NW_027186349.1:15465496-15471747 GCF_028583685.1 Petaurus breviceps papuanus
ATAGATAGATAGATAGATAGATAGATAGATAGATAGATAGATAGATATGTTTGATTAAATTAAGATTGTTAACCCTTTTTGAGTTGCTTTCCTTTAGAAAAACAGATCAAAGAACCTATGCTAGTAGCCATACTGGGTATTCTGGGGTGTTTGCTGCTACAGCTGGTAACCAAATAGTGAATTCCATAGAAAATTTATGTTGTAAATGATTGTTGGATAACTATTTTACTTATAATAGAATCAGCAATGTTACCCAAAAATGCTCATATAATTAGAATCAATTAATTTTCAAAGTGAGGCATGTGCTTTAGGAAGAGGGAAAATCTAAACTTACTCATGATAGATCAGAGATTCAAGGGGCCCAATTTTTGAGATATAACCAATATGTCATACTATAAAATAGCAAATTGATAGACGTATTATAATCTAGGACAATTTAACTTCTTTTTTTTTCTTATTGCTTAAATTTTGATGGCAGTTGTTCAAGACCCTAAGTTTATAATTTGCTGAGAAATTTCCAACTTTCATTTGTAGATTTCCTCACCTAGATTTCTCTAGCCAGGAAGAGAATAATTTTCATTAGAAAACTACACTACTTGCAGCAGCTAGGTGGCACTGTGAATAGAGCACAGCCCTAGAGTCAGGAGGACCTGTGTTCAAATACAATATCAGATACTTGAAACTAGCTGTGTGACTTTGGACAAATCACTTATCCCCAATTGCCTTGTCAAAAAACAAAAGAAAAGAAAAGAAGAGAAAACTACACCATAGCTAAAATTAAGGATAACCAATATATGTCAGAGGCAAGTAAAAATTCATTAGGTAATATACTGCCATTACTTTGTTTTTTGAACTAATGATTTTTAAATTAATATTTCTCCCTTCACAAAATCCCTTAATGTCTGTAAATAAATGATAATATATTTGATTTCCAGCTTTGCCTTTCACATTAGGAATAAAGAATAAGTCAGTATTGGGGGAGGGGGGTTTACACAACAAAGTCATAAGATAGTAAAATAACAAGATGATGACCCTTCACAAAAGAAGAATAAACAGAATTCTAGTTCATTAGCTCACTAATTTCCCTTCCCTGTTGTATATATCACTTAATTACTATTCAGTTTATAACCATAACATACAAAACCTCAAAATATGTGTATTTACCTTCTTACACAAAAAATAGCAGTCTGTGAGCATACCCTGCAAATATGCTTTTTAGCTGCAAACTCTCTCTTCTTTCTGTATCCAAGAATGTATTTTATCAAATCAAATATTTTAATAAATAAGGAAAAAAGTTCCAGAGAAAGGGTGACTTAGCCATT
Source organism: Petaurus breviceps papuanus (assembly GCF_028583685.1). Lineage (NCBI taxonomy): Eukaryota > Metazoa > Chordata > Mammalia > Diprotodontia > Petauridae > Petaurus > Petaurus breviceps. The sequence goes on from NW_027186349.1 coordinate 15,466,819, forward strand.
TACAGGACTGTGGACCTTATGCACTGGTAGTTCTCAAGCAGTGATGGGATGCTTCTTCCTCTGCTTCTGCTTAAACACACATTGAGCAGAACATGGTAGTATTTTTCTTGGAATGGGGGGGCGGAGCAATCTATTTAAGTCATAACATAGGTGATATGGAGGATGGAATACAGGCCTCAGAGTCAGGAAAACCTGACTTTAAACCTGACTTAAAATCTGACTTAAATCTTTAATTTAATTTTAAATTAAAAAATACTATACATTTCCACGACCTCCCAGGCCTTGACTTCATAAACTATTTCATTACTGTAATGGCATTCTCCTGCTTCTAATCCTGCTTTCAGAGTAATAGTCCTAAAGTAACTCTTTAAAATATCATTCAGCTCTTCAAGAAGCTGTAATGACTCAGTATTATCTATTAAAGCAAGATTAAGATTAACCTCCTTATCTTGCCATTTAAATCTTCATAATCCCATTCCCTGTTACCTGGCTAATCTTAGTTCAAAATACTTAACTACATGCCTCCCTGCATAATTTATATTGTTCTTTGAATGGGTCCTGGCTATTTTTACCAATCCACACCTTTTTTTTTTTTTTTACTAACCTTCCTTTACAAAGTCTTACTTCTCATTTAATATTTAATTCCAATTTATCTTCTCTCTAGGTTTTCCCCCACATTATGTTTAGTCATTCTTATATTATCCTACATTCATTTCAAATATGTTAGTTTTTTTTTTCTCAGCTAGACTACAAATCCTTGAAGGTCATGAATCATTTCATACTTAATTAGGTGTAAATTATATTGACAAAGACAGTGTTGATTTCATTGTAGTCTAAGAATAATTCTTTTTAAAAATTAAGTTGAAATTGGAATATGTTATCAAAGAGCACTACTGTTTATGTCAAGGACTAAAAACCTTGCTAATCTTGAAAATTAAAGGTAAGAGTCATCAGTGTTCATCATAGGGCACAAAATCAGTACAATAATATTAAAAATTCTGATGAAACCTAAGATTTCCTTAGTTTTGGAAACTGTAATGGAATCATGAAGATCGGTTATTTTTCTTCTATTACACAACTCAGTTTTAGAATTCTATTGGCCTGAAGAAGATCCCCTAAGTACTAGGGCACTACACAAAGAGACAGAGAAGAAAAGGTGAGACATACCATAACAACAAAATATTCCTCCATAAACCTGGGGTATACTTTCAAATATATATATACAGAAAGGTAAGCAGATGTAAAGAGTATGCTAGTAGAATTATGCTTTAAAACAATGTATATATTCAAAGCAACTCAGTCTCTGGTAATTCTGGTCCCATTCCCTTTGCCTTTCTTATGATACAGTTATACTACAGTATTCCCTTCCACATTGTAGGGGTTAGGGACAAGGCACCCCTGCTTTTGGGAAAATCTGCATAAATATTTTTAGCCTTTTCTTCATACCAGGTGGGAAGTCTGAATTTTTATGGTAATAAAAGATCAAATATGTTCTCATTATAGAATACTATACAAATATTTTATGCATTTCTTAGTTTCTATACTTTTTTTTTTACATTCTTGGCCTTTGCATGTCATCTGCAGCTTCTGTAAAACTCACAATTCTCACTTAATTTCTTATGACAAGATAGCAAAAACACAATGGAGAAAGTTGCAATGTGGAAAGGTTAACTGAATTCACTTTGGATTTGGTGTCTTTGTTGGCAATTTTTTTTTTTCCCATTTGAGCCTTCTGGACCTGATCCTGAGCAACTCCCTAAGTCCAGGACAGATTTTTTTTTCAAATAATATAGTGTCTACCCTTTGGAGTTGTGTCAGAATTTTACTAATCAAATTTTGTGCCTCATTAATCAAATAATGTGCCTCATCCCTGATAATTGTGGTGTCTCCTCCTAAGTCAGTAACTTCCCCACAAGACATCATAGTTGATTAAGAATGAAGAAGAAAAGCAGGAAAAATTTCCCCTGGGAAGTGATGTCTTCCCAGAGAGCTTTCCTTTAGCAAGCTTAATTGGGTTAGTCCTTGTTCTGGGGTGGGGAACCCACAGCCTCAAGGCCACATGTGACCTTCTAGCTCCTTAGGTGTGGTCTTTTGCCTGAGCTCTCATTTTACAGAACAAATCCCTTTATTAAGGGCTATATCCCACCTCTACTCTAATAAGGAGAGAGCCACATATCAAATTTGATGATTATACCAGAAAAATAAAACAAAACAAATAAAAACAACAAAGGGACAGAGAGAGATTTTGTTAGTTATCATTTTCTTGAACATTTAGTTCTATCTTAGCAATCAGTTCAAAGAATTTTCATCACAGCAAGGTATTCTCAGGGAAGAAAGAACAGTCACAAAATATCTTTTCATTAGGCAGCTAACTGGCACAGTAGATGGAGTGCTAGCTAGGCTTCTTGAAATTGCATGCCATTGGACATGTGACAGGTTCTGTACAAACATCTCTGCTCCTGGTAAAGCAACTCTAGGTAAATGCTCTACTGGAAGTTGATTGACTGGCTCCTTCTGCTGCAGCTTCTCTCTATTTTAGAGAGAACACATAAAGTAATGAGAAGTTAGACATGATAGTTTTGTAACGTCACTATGCAGGGAAAGATCCATGATCTAATTTTTTTTGATGTGACAAAGAATAAAAGCATTGAGAGCATGCCCTAGATTTGGAAAGGGTGAGTGGGCTATGTTTGTCAGGCTCTGGAATACTTTAGTGCAGAAATGATGAACAGATGTTTTCTGAAACTAATCAGACAAGTTACATGTGATTCCTTACTTTTTTATAGAAAAGTAGAGGTATATGGTCATATATGTAGCACCTGGGGCATCTCCTCTCATACATGGGGCCCTTAGAATAGCTATTCTAGGTAAAAGGTATTCTGTAGATAGGAATACATTCAAGATGATATTTCCTAAGTTCCCATTGATTCTTTTTGTTTTCTTCTTTTTTTAAATCAGAGGATGCAAATTAGTTCAAAATGAAGATGTAGTGTAACATCATAGTTTGAAAGAATGGCAATAGGACATTCTCCTGACAATCTTGGGAATAATCTATAGTTATAATGCAAGTGGAAAGTTTAGATACATATATGGATAATGAGTAAGAGGTATCTTTAAAGTTGAATTTCAAGGCAAAAGTACAAGTTGATTTCTAGACCCATGGTACCCCTATCCATGATAACCCTTTCCCTCTCCCCCATATAAAAGAAAGGAAATATATAAAGTTTTCATAATCAAGCTGAAAATATGTACCCCATATTTTGTATAATTCAAATGTACTAAACACTATGGTGGGAGCCTAAAAAGCTTAAGAAATTCTCTTTTCCTCTGTTTCCTTCTTCAGCTCATTTTTAAATGGATGAACAATGAAAAATTTTGGAAAAGAAGAAATCAAGCAATGTTTTTAGAAGAGATTTCTCAATTTCATAGATATTGTTGAATATCCTTTGGTAAAGTAAAATAATGGTTATGAAAATACATCTTTTTTTTCTTCATCTTGAATTACACTAAAGCTAATCACTTATTCAGATATAGGCATACACATTTGTATTAACTTTGTAATTAATAAATTATCATAGGAATTCTGCTAATTTAACAGGCTTTTAAAATGATTAAGGAAAACACTGAAAATACTGCTTAATTGCTAGAGTTAAGTGCATTGGGTAGACAAGCAAGATGATTGATCATATTTATAATGAACTGTACTGATAATTAATACCTATAAGTTATTCTTCCCCTTCTTGGCTTGCTTACTGATAACATTTTATTTTGTAGTGTCAATATGTGCAATTAGAACAGGAAAATCACAAATTGTTAAAGCTGAAAGAAAACTCAGAGACTATCTAACTCAATCCCTTCTTTTTATAGATGAGATGATTTATAGCTGAATCTGAAGCTAAGAGAGGGGGAGTGACTTGGCCAAGGTATCACAGATAATCTCTGAAGCACAAATTTAAATCCAGATTTCCTGACTCTAATTTCAGCAATGCATCTCCAACACCCACTCTCTCTTAAATAAGTAAATAAATGGTGAGCATTCATGAGACATTTTTTGGTTTGAAAAGTGCTTTATTTACATTAACTCAGTTGAGCCTTAGAAAAACTCTTTCATATTGGTGTCCTAGCTTTTATTATTCCAGCCTTCTGTCCACTCTTCCATGTGCCTTTCCAATAATCTGAGAGAAGATTATTTTGTTAAGTTATGGCAGAAATATTTTATCTTCTGTATGGTCATATGATTGACAACCTAGAACAAAATGCATCTCTTTCTTCCAGGCTACCTTTCATTATATTTCCTATTCCCAGTTATTATCACAGTTTGCAATCAAGGTAAATGTATAAACAACTAGATTCCTGTTCTTGTCAATTCTGTTTAACACTAGGACGTTTGTATTCTGATTTCTCATCTCATATACCATTCCATGTATTTCCTGTAATTTCTTCTATTATCAATGAACAACCTCGGATTCTTAAACTTTTCAACAAACACTCCTTCCACAGGTAATATTTAACAGGAAACTGACTGTCCTCTGAGGATACCACATAACCTTGCAAGTTTTCAATCAAGCAAGAGAGGTGAGGATGCTCTGTGTTCACTGCTCCTTCCTCAGCTAGTTCTAGGACACTTCTTTACTTCCATCATTCACAACCCTTTCTTCATTGAAGCCTTCTCACCCCATTTATACTACTCTTTCCCTAACCTTTCTGATATAATCTCCTGCAGAACAGGTCTCTCTCACAACCACATCAATAACTTTAGCATCTGGATTAGGGTTTTTCCCTTCCTTTCCATCATTCTCTAAGATCTGGATATTCATTATTAAAAAAAAAAAACTTTAGTACAAAATTCCTTAACTCAATTTATCAATCTGTCTGTCCGTTCATCTATCTATCTATCTATCTATCTATCTATCTATCTATCTATCTATC
>NW_027186349.1:15471757-15521044 GCF_028583685.1 Petaurus breviceps papuanus
ATCTATCTATCTATCTATCTATCTATCTATCTATCTATCTATCTATCTATCTATCTATCTATCTGTCTGTCTGTCTGTCTGTCTGTCTCTCTGTCTCTCTGTCTGTCTGTCTATCTATCTATTTTTCTATCTATCATTATGGGAATGGAAATTTAAGATCTCCCTTGCGTCTAGGTCCCTTGATAGGCATAAGTGACTCTGAGAACCTTCTTTGATTTGAAAATATACTCTGCCCCCTGAGAGGCTGAATGTGGTCACAAGGAGCCTGTGGCTGTGGTGAGGGTGGGGATGGGGTGTTTGTTTTTCAGGAATGCCCACACCTGATTGCTTTTTGATTGGGCAGTGTGTCTAGAGGGCTGGGAGATTCTTTTATCCAGGAGAAGGCTATATAGATCTTGATGTGAGATTTTGCTTTGGGGATGACTTTGACAAAAGATATGTGATTTGACTAGACGAGACCCTGGGCAGCCATTGAGCCCCCCAGTTTTGAAAACCCAGATGTTGGTGCTTCGCTCTCTGGTAACTGCCTAGGTGTGGATGTAATGGTCAAACAGTTGGAAGCCTGTCTGCTTATGTTTCTCTGTATTTGTTGTCCGCTTGTAACTTGTTTGTATTCTCAGAAGTTCAGGGTGCTGACCTTTTCCCCCTGAGCTAGGTAAATAACAAATGTTTGATCAAAGTAAATTGTTAACCCATTTTGAGTTGCTTTCCTTTAGAAACGCAGATCTAAAAAATTGTGTTGGCAGCCACCATGGGTATGCTAGGGTGCTTGCTGATACATTTATCTATATTTATTTATTATAGCTCTGCTTCGAACAGAGGCCGGCTTGGTCACCTTACACATAAGCACCTCTTGATATTTTACAGTCTGAAATAACCTAAAATTTGAAATTTTATAATATAAGCAGAAGTTTCCATTCCTTATTTTTCACAAGCTCTTATTAAAAGTACAATCACATATTTCCCATGCAACTTCATTTTTTATTTTCTTTTTTAAAAAATTATTTATTTACTTTTGGTTTAAAACATTCAGTTCCACAGTCCCTTACATTTCAAATTTTCTTGCCCTCCCTCTCATCATCCTAACCACGCTCTCAATGGCAGCATGTTATCAAATACAGGATCTACAAATGCATTCATATTAAACATTAGTCAAGTTGTAAAGAAGGATTATAACCAGTGGAGTGATCGATGAAAAAGAAAAAAACAAAACAAAATAAAAAAGGAAAAAAAGAGCAAGCAGTTGGCTATAATCTGCCTTCCAAGTCTGTAGTTCTTTCTCTTAATGAGGATATCCCTTTCTATCATGAATCTTTTGGAGTTATCTTATATTATAACCTTGCATTGCTGAAAGGAGCTCAATCTATCCAAGTCAGTTGTTACACATATGTTGTGTTTGTAATTGTGTACAAAGTTCTCCTCATTCTGCTCTCCTCACTCAAAATCAATTTATATAAGGACCCTCCAGGTTGTTATGAAGTCTGTTTGCTCCTCATTTCTTATAGCACAATTGTAATCCATTGCATTCATATAAAACAACTTGTTTAGCCATTCCCAAATCAATGGGCATCACCTTGATTTCCATTACTTTGCCACCACAAAAAGATCTGCTATAAATATTTTTCTAGTAACAGGGCCTTTTCCCACTTCTGTGGTATGTTTGGGATATAGCCCTAGAAGTGGTATTGTTGGGTCAAATGGTATGCACTTATTTATAGCCCTTTTGGCATAGATCCAGATTGTTCTCCAGGATGGTTGAATCAGTTCCCAGCTCCACCAACAATGCAACATCCTCTCCAACATTTATCATTTTCCTGTATTGTCATCTTAGCTAATCTGAAGAGTGAGATGTGGTATGTAAAATTTGCTTTGATTTTTATTTCTCTAATCAATAGTGATTTAGAGCATTTTTACATGCTTATAGATATCTTTAATTTCATCCTCTGAAAACTGCCAGTTCATATGCTTTGACCATTTATCAATTGGACAATGGATTTTATTTTTTATAAAATTGACTCAATTCTCTGTATATTTTAGAGATTACACCTTTATCAGAAACACTGGTTGTAAAAATTCTTACCCAATTTTCCACTTCCCTCTTGATCTTGGTTATATTAACTTTATTTGTTCAAGAACTTTTTTAACTTAATGTAATCAAAATAATCCATTTTGTATTTTGTAATGTTCTGTCTCTAATTTGGTCATCAATTCCTCCCTTCTCTACATAGTATGACAGGTAAACTATTCCTTGTTCTCCCAGATTGCTTACACTCTCCTCCTTTATATTTAGATTATGCACCCATTTAGATTTTGTTCGGTTTATGATGTAAGATATTGGATTATGCCCAGTTTCTATCGTACTCTTTTCCAGTTTTCCCAACAGTTTTTGTCAAATAGTGAATTCTTATCCCAGAAGCTAAGGTCTTTGGGTTTGTCAAACTGTAGGTTACTATAGTCATTGACTGCTGTGTCTTGTGTACCTAATCTATTTCACTGATCCACCACTCTATTTCTCAGCCAAGGAAGTTGGAAGTAGTTTTGATGACTGCTGCTTTATAATAGAGTTTATGTGTATGGCTAGGCCACCTTCTCTAGTATTTCTTTTCATTAAATCCCTTGGTCATTTTGCATTTTCTTAATCTCTTTAGCACTTTTACTCCTTTTTTGGTTTCACTTTCCTCCATGTCCATATTTGAACATTTTTATGTCACTTTAATGTTTTCCTAGAAGATACCTAGAACACCTTATCCCCCCTCACTTTCTGCCATTTCCCACTTCATATATTCCTTGTCTTCATAAATTCTACATTGTGATTTATTTGTTGACTTGGTGATGAATAGCACTGGAAAAAATCATTAAGTTTTGATAAAAATGCAATATATAAAGATATGGTCATGGCATTCTTCTGCTCAAAATTCTTCAGTGACTCTCTATTGCTTTACAAGTAAACTTTTATGTCTTTTGTGTGGTAATCATGGTTTTCCACTTTCTTTTATTACTCTAACTTTTCCATTTTTTCTCATTTTTTCCCCTTAAGTTATACACCACTACTAATGAACCATAGGGTAGTATATTTTCCTTAAACACTCTATATGCTGTTAGACTTCTGATATTTTTCTCATGTAATTACTTACACACGTAACAACTTCTTACCCTGTTATGTGTTGAATTCCTATTGTGTTTTAATGTTACCACCTCGATGTTTTTCCTGTTTCATTTGTCTATTATCTCTCTTTGTTCTTGTGTAAGAACTGGTTTCAAAACATTCTAACCACATTCCATTTATTATGCAAGTGTGCATGTGTATGAGACTATAAGATCTAGGCAGGCAAGGGCTATGTCTTTCTAAATCTATAAGTACCTAACACTAGTCTACACAGAGTAGTATAATGTAAATGAGATATAAGATTTTCATCACCAATTAATTGGCCTCTGGTGGAGCCCATTAAAAGAAGCTTGCTTAGGAGGGACTTGCTTGTAGAAAGGCTTTCAGATCTTTTGTTAACTTCTAATTAGGCTTTGAGTCAGGAAGGCTAATGCCTTCTGGCTCTAAAAAGGATATATATTTATATATATATATATATATATATATACACACACACACACATATATATGTATATATATATACATATATATGTACATATATATGTATATATATTATATATATATATTCTAAAGTTAGCATTTAATTTGGTGGTTCATTTATTGGAAGAGTTGTCTTGTGATTTGACTAGATAAAACTCTGGGTAGCTATTAAGGAGCCCCCCCAACTTTGAAAATCCCAGATTTTTGTACTTCTCTCTCTGATATCTATGTATTTATTGCCTTGGTTATACAGTTTGATCTGTGCTAATTTCTCAGACAGAAGTCCTGTATGTTGGTATTTATTTCTCTGCTTGTATTTTCTTGGTATTTTGTGTTTTTATTTTCTCTGAAGTTCAGGGTGCTAACTTTTTCCCTAAACCAGTGAATGCAATTTAAACAGCTACCTTGCATACTAAAGCACATCTAAGAGCCTGTGCTAATAGTCATCCTGGGTATGCCAATGTGGTTGTTGGTACAACTAAACACAGGGAATATTTCTCATTTTTATCTCATTAGACCCTAGATCATTATAATCCCTTTTTTCTCCTTTGTTTAAAATCTTATTTTCTACTTAGGCTCATTTCCAAGTAGTGAATAGAGTGCTTTAGCTATTTCTTCATTATATTCCTTTCCCCTTTTAACTTTGAAATCCTCAAAAAAACACTTGAAAACACTCATGTCAGTATACTGGAAGACTTACCTTTTGCAAAAAGAAAGATGCATTACAAATACAGACTTCAGAAAGAGAGAAAGAAGCAGAATAGGTCCTCCATAAATATTCAGCCTACCTTGATGACATGTCAATAACTAAATAAAATGAGCAGTCATTTATATTGTTTATCAAAATACTTAAAAGAAGATTTACATCTTCTGGATCAGGAAGGATGTTTAATCTTTGCAGCTTTCTACATAAGTGAGGAAGCAAAAAAGAAACATCTATTTAAAACATGATGAATAAGATTTTAAATAAGATAAATTTATCAAAAACTGGAAACAAGCTCCGAAATCATTTGTTAGAACTTATGCATTTTAAAGATAAGTAAATTTAGACTTAAAGAAAATTAAATTATATGTCCAAGGACAAACAGGGAATAGGTATCAAAATTAGGATTTGAAATCAGATTTTCTCCACCTAGAATCAGTCCTTTGCTTATCCTACTCAACAGGTTCAAATGCTTGGCATCAAATCAGGTTAAAAAAAGAACAGTTTAGGGTTTTGAAGTATTTTGCATGTCCCTTATAGCTTCATTGAATCCCATTTTACAGATAAGAAAACTGAGGCAAACTAGCTCCAAAAATGCTTAATTTCCCAAAGCAACCAAGATTAGGAGGGAAGCAGAAAACTGAGAATGAATTTGTACAACTAGTACATCTGATAAAGGTCTCATTTCTAAAATATGCAGAGAACTGTGTCAAATTTACAAGAATGCAAGTAATTCCCCAATTGATAAATGGTCAAAGAATATGAACAGGCAATTTTCAGAGGAAGAAATTAAAGCTATATGTAGGCATATGAAAAAAATGCTCTAACTCACTATTGATTAGAGAAATGTAAATGAAAACAATTCTGAGATACCACATCACATCTATTAGATTGAATAACATGACAAAACAGGAAAATGATAAATATTGGAGAAGATATGGGTAACTTGGAAAACTCTCTTATTGTTGGTGGAGCTGTGAGCTTATCCAACCATTCTGGAGAGCAATTTTGAAATAGGGTCAAAGGACTATAAAAATGTGCATACCCTTTGACCCAGCAATACTGCTTCCAGGACTGTATCCAAGGAGATTATAAAAATGGGAAAAGGTCCCACATGTACAAAAGTATTTATATCAATTCTTTTGTGGTGGCCCAGAAACTGGAAATTGAGGGGATGTCCATCAACTGGGGAATAGCTAAACAAGTTGTGGCATATGAATGTAATGGAATCCTTTTGTGCTATAAGAAATGATGAAGAGGAGGACTTCAGAAAAACCTGGAAAGACTTATATGACTCTTGCTGCAAAATGCCATCCATATCCAGAGAAAGAATTGTGTAGTCAAAATGCAGAGCTAAGAAAGCTATTTTCTCTTTTCTTTTTTTTCTCATGGTTTCTCCCATTCATTATAATTCTTCTATGCAACACAACTAATGTGAAAATGTGATAAATTAATGGTAAAGTATGTGAAGAGCCCAAATCAGATTGTATGCCATCTTGGGGCGGGAGGGAAAAGAAGGGGAGAAAATTTAAAACTTATGAAAGTTGACGTTGAAAAGTAAAAATAAATAAATTAGCTAATAAAAAAATTACTTAATTTCCTGGGAATTTGGATTAGGTACTCTGACTTGCTGCAGTAATAGTAGATGCACAGATCTTTTGAATTAGAAGATTAAAGGACATAGAGAAATATTTTTGTAAGACTTCCAGCAATGCAGTTAAGAAGATTTTCCCTCTCATTTCCTTGACCTGAACAAACTCTCATATTTGATATGCCAACATTATGGACAGGGCACACTTAAATCCATGATGAAGCTTGGATTACAATAGATCATAGGATAAGTGGTTAAGGCATCAAACATGTTTAAGATGTTAGAGATCATAGATTTCAACCCCTTCACTTTATAATTGAGGAAACTGATTCTCAAAGAGATTGAATGACTGGCTTAGGAAGGAAGGATTTAAATTTTAATGTAGGTCCTCTAATTCCAACATTCTTAGGATTATGTTGTTCTCCCATGTTAAATGGAAAGATCCCAGAATTTTGAGTCACATAACAACAAAGCTTAGATCATAGCATCATAGTCTAGAGCTAGAAGGAACCTCAAAGTTCATACTACAATGTTCTCAATTACTTGAGTGCTGGGGTTGGAATCAGGAAGACATCTTCCTGAGTTCAAATCTGGTCTCAGACACTTACTACCTGTGTGACCATGGGCAAGTCAGTTAACCTTGTTTTTCTCAGTTCCTCATTTATAGAATGAGCTGAAAAACGAAATGGCAAAGCACTCCAATATCTTTTTTCCAAGAAAAGTCCTAAATGGTATCACAAAGTGTGAGACATAACTGAAACAACTGAACAACAAAGGCATAGTACTTTTCTTAGTGAAGATAAAGACAAAGGAAAGAGTTTGTGGAACTATTTCTCTTCAAATTGGGGAAAGGAGGTACTGGAGATATTCAGTACTTGTCCACAAGGCAGCAGGATCAAAGGCAAGTAATTGCAATAATGGACACAATGGAGTGACTTATATTCTCCTAAAAATCCACTTTGGAACATCTTCACAACTCTATGAGATAGATGTTATTATCTTTATTTCACTCAAGAAAATGAGGCAAACAGAGGTTAAATGCCTATCTTTCCACAACCCTACAACATTGACTGTTTCCATTTTAAAAAATTAATTTTTGCCAATTCATAGAAAGTGAGATTATTTATTTTCATTTCTCTCAGTTATTTGGAACATTTTTTTTCTATTTGGTTGTCAATATTTGGCAGTTCTTCTTTTGCAAACTGTGGCTCATATCCTTTGACCATTCATAAGGGAATGACTATTTGTATTTTGTTTATATATTGGATAACAAACTGTTTTCAGAGAAATTTGTTGACAAGATTATTCTTTTCATTTGAACACTTCCTTTCTTATCCTGGATATAATCATTTTTCTATGCAGAAATTTTCATCCTCAAGTAACCATAGTTTTCTGTTTTATTTTTGTAACTGCCTCTATCTCTTGTTTGGCTAATAATACATCTCCTCTACCTGGCTATGAGAGCTATACAAATTGTTGCTTTTCTGATTTTTAAAATAGTCTGATCTTTAATATTAAGGTCATGTATCCATATGGAATATAGAGTATGGTATAAGATACTTATCTAGATCTAAGTTCCTTTCAGAGTGATTTCCAATTTTCTCAGCATTTTTTTACTAACTAGGAAGTTTTAATCTAGACAGCTTCTTTTTCATTTTGTGTAAAACATTGGGTTACTGAATTCTATTGTTTTTGAATCTCCCTTTTAAGATTTCTTCCATTGATTTATCTCTATGATTTCACAAATACCATGTGGTTTTGATGACAGTTGCTTTATAACATAGTTTGAGGTCCAGATGCACAGTACCCCTCATTCTTACTTCTTTTCATTATTTTTCTTTATATTATAGGTCTTTTGTTAGGTGAATTTTGTTATCATTTTATTCAGCCCTATAAAACACTCTCTTAATAATTTGACTGTAGCATCAAAAGTGCAATTTATTTTTGGTAGTAATATCATTTTTATTATATTGACAAAACCCAACCATAAGCATGAAATATTATTCCATATATTTAAGTTGTCCTTCATTTCTTTAAAGATTGCTTTTTAATTGAATCTATACATTTTTATGTGATTTTGGAGATTGATCCCCAGACATTATAGGCATATTTAACTTATTGGAATGAGATTTTACTTTCTAGTATTCCTTATTGTATTTTGTTATTATTGCATAGAAATGTTATTGATTTTTGAGTATTAATTTTGTAACATGCAACTTTGCTAAGGCTTAATTGATATCTTTCTTTATTCACTGGGATTTTCCAAACAAACTAACATATGATCAGCAGAGGGAAAATTTGAGTTCTACTTTATCTAACTTTATTCCTTTAATTTCTTTTTCTGACTTTTATGCTGTCACTAGTATTTCCAGAATTCCATCAGATAATATTGGGAAGAGCATACATCATTGTTTCTCTTTTACATTTATGGGGAAAGCTTCTAATGTATCCTTACTCCATGTCTATTGTTGATTTACTATTTTTAAAGAGCATATTCAGTTTAATAATCTTCTGTTTTTCTATTTTCTTAATGTGTAAATAAAAGGATATGTTTTCTTCCTGAAGAGTGCCTTAGATGAACCGCAGAAATTTTGGTCTCTTGTTTAATCGTGCATATTTTCTTTTTAAAAAAGCATTAGTTATTAAAAAATAAAAAAGCATTAATTATTTCTGTGATTTGTTCTTTGGCTCAGTCATTATTTAAGATAGCATGAAGTCTCCATTTGGATTTGTATCTTTTGTTTGTCGCCCCTAAACCAATTTTTGTTCTTATTTCATTATGGATTGTAAAGAAATATTATTTATGATTTTTTTGCACTATTTCTGTTACATGATCAATTTTTGTAAAAGTTCCATGTGATAAAAATAAATATGTATATTCTTTTGTTTTCCCATTTGGGAGATGCCATAGGTCCTTAACTCTACTTTCTTCAGAAATGTGTTCATCTCTCCTGAGAAAATTGAGAGGACTGAGAAGATTATTTCAGCAAGTGGTTAGTGGTGGGAACTGAGTGAACCACATTGCATCAATCTTGTCACTCAATTCTGAATAGCCTAGCACACTTACTATTCAGTTATGGGGGTAGTCCGGGTAGCTAGTCTTTGTGATGAAATTTCTTTCAATTATTGAAATTGGGAGAAAATTTTGTTGCATTATTTTAACTTAGCCTTGTATGACTGGTACTTTGGATCATATCTAACTGTTGCTTGGAGACCCATAATTAAGGATCTAGATTATGATTGTCAAAGACTGATTTAAGAAGTTTTTCTTTTGAATTGAATTGTACATCTCAAGCAACCCATATGTCTTATCTGAAAACTGACTCTGTATTTATCAATCAGTTATTGTTTCAATGTTTCTTTGATTGTTCACAGGTAGTTGAGGGCAGTGGAAGCCATAATTTTCTGAACTAAGAGAATTGCACCTGTTTGCTCTCCCCATTCCAACTTGGAAAAGAACTAATCTTTCATGCAGTGAGAAATCAAATTATCTAATGTTGAATTTCTTATTTTTAATTAATTGGCATTATTAATTTGTCTTCATTTGTTTTAAATTTGTGAAAATCTGTATGCCTCTATATTTAGGGTCCAGACCTAAGGTGAGTTAAACTGTTCCCTGTTTGTTGGGTAATTGCCATGCATCAGTTAATAAACTTATATCTCTGAAGAATGAGTGTTTGTTTCCTCAGTCATTCCATCTTTCACCTGACCCACTCCTGCATTCATTTCATTCTTTATTTCTTCCCCTTCACTTTTTCTCTCACTTTATCATGTAGATTCCCTTTCCTCTGACTCCTTTAAACTAGTCCTGTGCAGTAATTTATTTTAAATTCTGTCTTTTTTTATGCCTCTTTCCAAAAAGGATTTATTTCACTCTCGCCATTATACATGTTCTCTTTCTGCTTTACTTAGACTCTCAACATCTGACCCATATAATCATCTGATCTCTCCCTTTTCTCTGTATACTTCATACAACCAAAGCCTCCAATGAATTTTTCCTTAAGTTCTTTCTTCTATTTGCTTCCTGCCACTGCCTTGTAGGGTTTACCCCATGCATTCCCCTTTTCTAGTGTGCCTGACTTTCAGAATAATGTATATTATTTCAGCTGTCAGAGGAAATATTTTTCCATGATTGGGAACACACCCTCCTACTGATTCATACTCTTTTTTATTTTTGCTTTTTGGGGGGCAAATGGGGTTAAGTAACTTGCCCAAGGTTATATGGCTAGTTTTTTTTTTTGGGGGGGGAGGTGTTGAGTGTCTGAGGCCAAAACCAAACTCGGGTCCTCCTGACTCAGGGGCCAGCACTTACTTACTGAGCCACCTAGCCACCCGTATACTCTTTTTTATTGACCTTTTTTTCTTTTACATTTCCCTGGAATTTTTGTCCCTCAGTCCATGTTCTGTTCATCTTCTAAGGGACAGTTGACCCCTGGGTCAACACCATCAAGCATTCCCAAGACAAGTAGACTTTACAGGCACTAAATACCCAAGGTCTCTAAGTGAGGTCCTCTTCTCATTTTGCCCATAAGAGCATTCATCAGTGGAACTTGGTCACACTCCAAAATGAGGCCTCCTTTCTTTTGCCACATTTTAAATCTTCCATCCCTCCTCCTCCTTACGTATGCCCCTCTATTAATCTTTCCTTTCTGAGACCATAGAGGTCACCATCTCAGTTTTCATTCTCCTGCACCTTTCTTTACTTTGACATTTTTGATCAGTCTTTCCTCCTTGATGCTCTGTAATCCCTAGATTTTAGGACACCACACTCTCCTAGTTTTTGTCCTTCTTGTTTGACTACTTCTTCTTTGTCTTCTTTGCTGGATCCTTCTTCAGATCACACCCTCTAATGACAGGTTTCCCTCAGGTTTCCATCCTCGTTCCTATTCTCTTCTCCTTCTATACTATTTTATTAGTTATTTCATTAATTACATACTCTAGTCTTGTGACTCTCAAGTCTACCTTCTTGCACCAGGCTTTCTACTGACTTCCAGTCTTTCGTCTCTAATTTCCTTACAGACATCTCAAAGATGACTGGTAGATATCTCACGATCAATATACCCAAAATGGAGCTTGTTATCTCTCCCCCAAACAATCCCCTTCACACTTTCCCTATTAAAGAAGAGGGAAACTTTTACTCCATACAGAGACCTGTGGAAGATGTTAATTTAGAAAGGTCAAGGTCACCCACTGGATTCTGTATCATTCCTAGTCATCTTGACATTTTTATTGCCACTGGGTCTCAATGATTCTAGAGGAGAGGGAGGAGATGAAAACTTTACCCAGCTCTTCTTCAATTAAACTCAATTCACATGCAAGTCAAGACATCACCCTCATGTCACTGGTGTTCCTCAAGAAGTAAAGATGAACAACAACAATAAGCAATACCATCTTCCCATGTAGGAATGTAATACTGAAAAGTTATTGAATCCCTCAAGATTTCTCTTTCTTTTTAACTTTTTATGATTCTCTTGAATCTAATCTGCTCTGATCTTTTCATTAGGAATTCTTGAAAGTCCTCTATTTAAATTAATATTCATTTTCCCCTTGAAGGATTGTACTTTGTTTTCTAGGTGGGAGATCCTTGGTTGCATCCATCTCCTTTGCCTTCTGGAATATCATATTTAAAGCTCTCTGATCCTTTAATAGAGAAAATACTAAATCTTGTGTTATCCTAGTCATGGCTTCATGATATTAGATTTTTTTTCTGGCTATTTGCAATAGTTTCTCCTTGACTTGTGAGCTTTGGAATTTGGCGACATTATTCTTAGGAGTTTACATTTTGGGATTTTTTTTAGGAGAGTCATGATTTATTCCTATTTTATCCTCTAGCTGTAGGATATAAAGGCAGTTTTCCTTGAAAAAAAAGTGAAATATATTATCTAGGCTCTTTTCTTTATCGTGACTTTTATGTAATCCAGTAATTCTGAGATTATCTGCCCTGAAAATCTTTTCTAGATCAGTTTTTTCCCAATGAGATATTTCACATTTCCTTCTATTTTAACATTATTTTGATTTTTTTCTTGATGTCTTATTGAGTCATTAGCATCCATTTGCCTAATTTTTAGTGTCTGATTTGAGCTTTTGTACCTCCTTTTTCATTTGGCCAATTCTGCTTTTTAAGGTTTTATTTTCTTTAGCAATTTTTGTGCCTCTTTTACTAAACTGTTGACTCATGTTCAAGATTTCTTTGCATCACTCTCACTTCTTTTTCCCATTTTTTTCTGTTATCTTTCTTATTTGCTTTTTAAAATACTTTTTTAACTCCTTCAGGAATTATTTTTTGGACCTGAGACCAATTCCCAATTTTTCTTTTAGCTTTTGAATGTAGCAGCATTGACATTGATATTTTCTTCTTAGTTTCTTCTTTCCCACTGTTCTTTCCATCTGTTACAATCCTTCTTTATAACCTGATATGAATATAATGGAATCCTATCGTGCTTTAAGAAATGAGGAGCAGATGGACTTCATATTTACCTGCAGAGGCTTATGCAAACTGATGCTGAGTGAGGAGAGCAGAACCAGGAGAAATTTGTACACAATTAAAGACACGATGTACGTATGACGACCACCTTTAATTGACTGCACTCCTCTCAGCAAAGCAGGGTTATAAGACAATTCCAAAAGACTCATGATGGAGAGAGATGTCTACATTCAGAGAAAGAACTAGAAAGAACAGAGTTTAAATGCAGATTGAAGCAAACTACCTGCTCTCTTTCTTTTTCTTTTTTGGTTTTGTTTCCTCTTTCTCATTTTTCAATTTTTGTGCCTCTTTTACCAATCTGTTGACTTGTTTTCCAGATTTCCTTGCATCACTGTCTTCTTAGTTTGTTCTGATCTTCTCTATCACCACAATAACTTTCTATGATCATAGTGTTTTTCATGTTTCCTCATTTTCCAACATTTTTCTTGAATTTTAAGTTTATAATAAAGTTGAACTATGCTCCTGTGTAGAGAGGGCACAGTTCCAAGATTCAAGCTTTTTTTGCTACTATTTTCAGGGCTAATTCTGGGGATCTATAAGTTTTCAGTACTTCCAAGGTGTTATGACCTAAGGAGAGGTAAGTTCACTGCTCTCCTGGGATTCTTTTACATAAGTATCATTCTCTACCCTGGAACAGTAACTAGGATTCCCATTCCCCTGTGGCCTTACATTATTATTATCATCATTATCATTATTTTTAAAAGGTCACTCATTTAGCAACCTTGGTCACTATACTTGACTCATTTCTCTGATCAAGTTGTCTATTTGTGGTATAGGATACATATTACCCTCTTTGGATTAGTAAATCTCAGAGTTATTGTAGGCAACTGATGATTCATGTTTTCTTCCACTGACATGCCCTCTTGATGCATTTCTGATTACTGAATTCCTTTCCTGGATTCACTAACTGTTCAAACTGCCAGAATGATGCAGATGCTATTTCATCTTGGAACTTCACTCAGTACCTTTGTCCTTATTACCTTGGAATACCCACTAGTCTATGTGATCTTCTTACTCTGATTATTGAACATCTTTCATATATGTCAGATCTCTTTTCATATTATGAAAATTCCTCCTGGGGCTTTGGTTTGGGAGAGGGTTAGCCTTGGCTGGCCAACTTTTCCCCCTCTTTGCTGTGTTTCTAACTTTTCCAAATTGTGTGACAATTCTTAAGTAGCATCTCATCCTGAATCAGCCACTGGCCCCTGAACCTTCTCATTCTGGACTATTGATCTTTGTGGTCTTCCTTCTTTGTAACATTCTTTTGTTATGCTGGTCTCCTTCTCCAATTGGTAAATTTCTCCCAAAACCTCTATTTTTAGGAAAGGGCCAAGCTAATCATGGTTCATTTCCCCCTGTCCTGTGCTTTGCCACAAAATTTACCATCATGCTCCCACTCAAGTATCATTCACCCATCTTTTCTATCTCTTTTCTTTATTTTCTCTCCCATTATAATGCAAGTATCTTGAGAGTAGGAAATGTCTTCCTTTTTGCATATAATTTGTCCCCATTGCAAAGGACAATGGCTTGCTCATAGTAAGTATATAAGAAATGTTTGTTGCTTGCCTATCATGTGAAACACTGTTCAGGAATCAGCCTTTCATGAAGATTTCCCTAATTCGATTTTTTAGTTATTCATCTCTCTCCCATCCAATCTTCTGGGTTTGTATTTAAGATATTTACATACTTTATTCAAGCATTGATTATATTTATCTGTGCATATGTGTAAAATTGTGATTCCATTTCTACCACAATTGGTTGGTCAATTACAAGAGTAACTAGATTTGAAGGAAATTTCCTAAAAGCTCAAAATAATGTTTGCACAAAACCTTAATAAGTTGGAAAGTATTATAGAACTTTTTGGCTTTTAGATCAATTGAAGATGACACAGAAGAAATATCTTGTGATTGATTGATAAAATCAAGTCAATTTTCTTTGGCCATATATAAAGAGATGTTGGTTCAATGTTGAATTCAAATCAACAGAGAGCCAAATGAGTGGGGAAAGACTCTGATTTCAAGAACTAAAGTATTCAATCAATAGAGGGAAAAGTCAGTCTTAGAATGAGTTGTTTTTTGTTTTTTACCTTTTTTTATTCCCCCCAAACTCTCCCCCCCCCCACACACACACACTTTACCTATTGGCCACATCATTGCACTGAATAGTGCACTCAGAGACAATGCATCCAAGGACTATAAAACTTTGCATACCCTTTGATCCAGCAATAATGCTAGTAGGTCTATGCACCAAAGAGGTCAAAGGAAAAAAAAAAAGGACCAACATGTATTTATTTATACATATTTATAGCAGCTGTTTTGTGGTATCAAAGAACTGGAAACAGAAGGGATTTCCATCAACTAAGGAATAACTCACCCCGTCATGGTATATGATTGTGATAGAATCACATTGTGCTGTAAGAAATGACAAAAGGAATAGTTTCATAAAAATTTGGGAAGATTTGTTTGAGCTGATGCAAAGTGAATTAAGTACAAGAAGAACATCTTCCATGCTGAGTGCAATATTATAAAAATAATCAGGTGTGAAAAAATTAGCTTTTCTGACAATTATGATTCATTAAAATTTCAAAGAACTCATGACAAAAAACGCTGTCTGCCTGCAAAGAGAGAATTGATAAAATCTGAAGCCAGATGGCAGCATATTTTTTTCACTTAAAAAAAATTCTTCCTTGTTTTACAACATGATTAGAGTGAAATTATGTTTTGAGGGACTTTAAATGTATAATGAGTACAATAATTCTAGCTGTTTCTATGGGTAGGGAACAAGTGGGAGAGAGGAAGACAATTTGGACCTGAAAAAATAATTATTAAAAAGGAGATAAGATGTGCGGTAGGAAACCTAGCAAGGGAAAAGCCCTCTTTACTGACAAAATGAGAGACACAGAACAAGAGCAAACAAGGACAAAGACACAGATATAAACAGGAAAATCATCTGAATTAAGAACAAATTTCAAGAAACATGATTGTTTGAGTCAGAGAAGGTTGTATGGTATAAGTACAGCAAAAGGACTAGACCTCAGAGCCCACTAGAGAGGTACATCTTAAGGGGACTTTATGAAGACTTTATAAAAAGAAAAAATGATTTTTGGTAATCGGTTTTAAAATATCTCTTTTCCATATGTATTCTTTATATATGAACTTCACTTCTCCTCTATTTTTAAATTTGAGTCTATTCTCTCCTGTTGTAAGTGTTCTTGTATCTTCCAGGGATAGGAATATGTCTCCAATTTTGCAGGAAGTTTTTAGTATCTGTTGATCTCACTTTGCTTTTTCTGTAAAAACCTTTATTAAAAATTGATGTAGGTTTTTGGATGATAATCAGTGGAACATACACCAGTGGGGATTAATCATATAATACTATAAAATTAGACACTCAGGGTTGCCCTAGTGAAAACCGTAGTTAATGAATCCTCTGGGTGCCCCCTAAAGGTCATGGCAAGTAAAATTTAAGATAGTGCTTGCAGAGATGATCATATTTTACCTCTATTTTATTTCTCCCTTCATGTATTCAAACTCTATTAAAAAAGAAAAATATCTGTGTATAAGTATATATGTATAGACATATGTGAGTATATTATATGTATGTTTATTTAACAGAAATTACAAATTCATTTCCCCAGAAGACTAATTATGATGTTTCAGGGAATGAATGATGGCCTAGGATTGACTATAGAAAGTGTTCCTCCTTCCTTTTTTCCTTGTGTTTTTTTTTAATATTCTGTGTTCAGAAATGTGAATAAGCCTAGATATCTATCCAAAGGAACTGTGAAGTATCTGGGGAGAAACCTCAAAATTATTACACAAAAGAGAAAAGAAACTGTATGTTATAATGAGCCCATATGAAATTTGGAAGAGAATTTCACTTGCAAAATGGGAATGTAGATGAATCATCTACTTTGTGAGAAAAGTCAAGGACAACAGGGCTTGTCCCATGAAAACCTAAGACTTTACAGAAAAGTCTGTAAGATGGAAATGCTTTGATTTGGTAGTGGTTGCATTGTAAATGTCTTTGATCAAGAGTTACATGTAGGAATATTATCTGCTTATTGAAAATATGAGAATGGTTGCAAAGGAAAGAGAATGGTTGCCATCTGCTAGAGTCTGAACAGAATTTAGACAAAAAGAGCATAAAGAAAAACTGGGAAATAATTAAGAAGGTAAAAGGTGCAAAGCTGTTATATGTCTTCAAAATGCATTCTTTACATATGATAATCATTTAATACAATGAATGTGTTTTTTAAATGACATAAGAACTGCAGATGCCCATCCACCCATTCTCTCTCAAACTCAAGGTTTTATAGTAACCTACATTTTCCAGAAATGTCTTGTTGCTTTTAAAGTCATTGGAAGCTTGAACTTGCCAAAGTTCATGATGGCAGGTTCCAAGTAAAACAAAATCAAGACTGGCATTAAGAGTTAATCCTTGGGACTTCTTATCTGGAACCTTCTAAAAGCTCCCTGACCAATTTTGTTGTCTTTCATTGTTCCTTTCCACTATACTCTTTATAGCAGGCATTCTTAGCCTTTTCTGTATCATGGCATCCTTTGGACAGACTGGGAAAGCCTGTGGATTCTTACACTGTATGCTTTTTAAAAATCCACAAAATAAAATTTATAGGATTTCAAAGGAAAATGATTATTCTTAAACATAGCTATCAAAATATTTTAAAAACTAGGTTATGAACCTTAGGGTAAGAAATTCAGGTTTGTAGAAACATTTCAATAATTTCCTTGACCCACAGACCAAATTGTGTCATTGTATTGTTCAAAAGTTTTATCATTCCACATTGTTTAAAAAGAAAGTTCAAGTTTAGGCTGCTTTTCAAGGCCCTGAGCAAAGCAAGCATCAAACTTCTTTTCCAGTCTTTTCCAGCATAATAGCCCTTTTTCTGGACCTATTAATGTCTCCTGTACATTTTTCATACTCTTCTAACTCCATGTCTATATAATGTTAATTGCTTTGCTTAGAATTTGTTCCTTCCTCACCTCTGTCTCTTAAAATATTTAGATTATTTTAAAGCTCAGGTCAATTACTTTATGTTTCATGAGTCCTCTCTGAAAGCCCCTTGCAAAATGTTTGTAATGCAACTGCTTGCTATTCCTCTGAATTTCCATTACATATACTTTTTCTTTGATTATATATGTGTATGGGGCAGCTAGGTGGAACAATGGATCGAGTGTCAGGCCTAGAGTGAGCAAGACTTATTTTCCTGGGTTAAAATCTGGCCTCAGACATCTATTAGTTGCTTGATCTTGGGCAAGTTACCTAAGCCTATTTACTTCAGTTTCCTCATCTGTAAAATTAGCTGAAGAAGGAAATGACAAACCATTCCAGTAACATTGCCAAGAAAACCACAAACTGGGTCATGAAGATTTGGACATGACTGAAAATGACTGAATGACAAGGAATATGAGAACATGATATTTCCCCTAATGGAATATAAGCTTCTTGAGAGCAGACACTATTTGACTTTTGTCTGTGTTGCCAGTGCTTTTAAGCACTTAATGATTGTTTATTGATTTATCAATCGATTATATGTTTGACTTCACGATCTCTTTTCTGGCCATATTTTTTTGGGATGAAATGCTGGGTATATCACTGTTTATAATGTACTGTATTCTATTAATTCTCATGATATGTCAATCTTTGGTTCTTTGAGTAAGCAAAAATCTGATGCTTCAATGATTGTTTTGTTCTATGATTCAAAAAGATATTATTACAAGGAAAACATTATTTTTTAAAGATATTTTCTCTTTGTGAATCAGGAAATAATTCTGTGTTGTTTTAAGTCTTACATAATTTCCCAAATGATATTCAACTTGTTTTTTTTTCCTCCACTGATTCAATTCTGATCCTAGCTCATTCATTTTAAGTATATGTAGGTATATATGCATATATACAAGTGTATAACAGGTATGTAAATTGTATTCTTCATATTTTTGACAATTTGTATTTTGATAGGAAGCACTTAATACATAGTACATGGTGGATGAATGTTCATTGAATGAATGAGTAAATAGGAACTGAGCTAAGAGGCAACTCTCAAATGGTAGGTTTTTAAGACTAGATCAAAATCTGGTTCTCTGACATTTCATGAAGCCAAAACCATGACTAGATGCAAATACATAAACTTCCATTAATTACTGCCTGATACCCTTCTGCTGCAAAAATCATATGAATAAGTAAAAGTCAATATTAAGGACATCCAAAGGACCAAACTCTTTCTTCCCTTCTTATGTTCTCCTGTTTGATTTAGCTAATCTTAAAATGAAAATAACACAGAATAATTGCTGTTTTATAGCACTTTAAAATTTTCAAAGTTCTTTATGCTAATTATCTCATTTGAAATTCATATCAACCCTGTACTGTAGGTACAGGTACTATTTCATTTTTTACAGAAAAAAAAACACAAGCTCAGAGAGATTTACTGACAATTTCATGGACACACATCGGAATTTAAAGTTAAATATTTCTAAATAAATCTAGTGTTCTTTTGGCTATGTCAAACATCCTTGACACAAGGCAAAGTAGAATATTAGTACATAGCATATCAATGCTGAGGTTAATTGTAATGATTTCATACTGATAAAATCCCTTAGTGTTACATAAAGTTTTAGTTTCTAGAGTGCTTTAGAGAAGTTTCTTCAGGTAACCAAGGTCAGTCAATTAAAAGGTTGGGTCTTTTGTTTCTACATTGATTTTTATTATAGAAGGCATAATATAGTAGTGTAGAGTTTGGATTTAAGTAAATATGGTGAAAGAAACTCTGTAGGGTATTACCAAAACCTGACTTGAATAAGTGAAACCCACTTTGGTCCTTAGAGGCAGAGACTGAGGCTTATTTTGGCCTATCTTTGTATCCACTGAACTTGATCCAGTAGTTAGTAGAGAGTATAAAAAGTAAAATCAATAATCAATACCTTGAGTGCTTTGTTCTGTACTGCCTTGTTAATCTTTTATCATCTACTATGATTTTAAAAGAATAAGAAGTAACTGTATGATTTATAGTAAGCATATAGTACCAAATGAAAGCCTGTGCATAAAATAAACAAAGATGCAGTCCCAGGGAAATTCCTATCTTAAGTTAATCTTAGGAATGTAACCATATGATTTTTATATTAAATTATACTGAGTGAAAAGTTAACTGTTATCCTGAGTTAGGACACCTTAATAAAAGAATTTGTTCATAAAACTTGGACTCAGTCAAAAGGCCAGACCTAAGGACATAGAAGGCTACATGTGGCCTTGAGGCTGCAGGTTCCCTATCCCTAAAACACACGATGTAAAAAGTTTTGCTACCTGTAATGCCATAAAAAATACTTATTATATTTACTGTAACTTCCAATTCACCTGTGTATTGCCCTGCTTTAGTCAAGGGCCAGCTTGAATGAAAGTGCATTGACCATTTGCACCATACCTCGCTTTCTTGCACCAAACATGAATCAAGAAAATGATTAGTAACTGTAAATTCTGTTAGTATGTGTCTCAGACCCTACGGGAACAGACTGTATACCCTGTCCCTTGTTTCTCTTAATAAAGGTTGGTTTCTTTGCCCAAAAATGTTTCCCATTTTCTTTAATTTAAATAGCAAAAATTAACTAAATTAGTTTTGAGTGACTTACTAATTGTCTAATCTATGTAAGAACAGCACATTGGCCATGAAAGTGGTCAACATGGACCCAGTAACTCCATTTGACACAGACACAAAAAATGTATATGACATTGTCACAATGTTATGCTCTACTATGTTAGTAACTGAAGATCATCCATGGGATTAGTAGTCGTTTTTATAGTACCTAAACCTGAAGGAAAATAAGAGAAGAAATGACTATATATTATTTCCCTTCATATAAAAAGTAAGATATTACTAAACTTTATTGTCTTGACTTTATTTTTTTAATGTTTTGTGAAAGATAAATTATATTGGGTCTGAAATGTCAATATGTTCGCATATATGATTTACTAGTAATAAGTAACTGTTATTATAATTTGCATTGAAGTTGTAAAAGGGCTATTTATTGTGTGTATACCTACTCTTAATCCCTCAATGACCTGCTTCTTTTGTAACATACATCATATGGATTTGGATTTGTATCTGGAAGGAACCTTAGAGAGATAGAAAAAACTCAGTTCTAAGCACAGGGTATATTAAACAGTAGAAGCTCAAAAAATGCTTGCTGACTTCACGCAAGATGGATCATTTAGTCCATCCCTTTCATTTGACGTATGAAAAGATAAAAGCCTAAAGAGATAAATTGCCTTGGTCAACTTTACATAGGTAGTTAGTGACCTAGCTGAAATCAAACCCAGGAGCCTCCTGAGTCTAAATCCAGTTACCTTTCCTACCTTCCTGATTTCTACTGGGTTATCATGTAAGCAATGAAAAACTTTATCCCAACTTCCACTGTCACAGCTGGTTCAGTCACCAGAGAAAGACTGTATCTTTCTTTCAGGCTTCCAGTGGTTTCCCCAAGGGAGGAAGAGGGGAATTTATATATTGGTAGGTATTCCTTCCAATTGATGTGCTTCCCCAAGATTATCAATTGAGAATCATTTAGTCAGGGAGTCCTAAACAACTTTTTAGAAATGGGTATTTATTAAAGTAGTACAAAAAGGTCAGCTGGTACAATAGCACCCCTCAGAAAAGGAATCTAGTTTGTGATGTACTTTCCTAGATGTACATGCAGAATCTATGGCGAAACTGACTCTAGTTTGTATCAAATATGTAGTAAAGGTAAACTTATAACTCTCTAAAGTCCTTTTCTCCCATTTGTCAGGTATTTAAGAAATTTCCCTTAATAATCATCAATCTATACCCAGTCTGTCCTTAGCTCCTGTCCTTAGAAGGCATTGAGACCAACCATCACTGTCTTGACTGACCCGGTCATTGCTGACAAATATATAATACAAACTGTTCTGTACTCTTCAAAGATCTCACCATGCCCCTCAGTTCAAAAATGCCAGGGAAATGGGGGTAGTATTGAAGGCAGATGGAGGAACCTTGAGCAAGACTGTACCTTTATCCAGTAGCATTAGGGTAATCCCCCTCCATAGCTCCATTTTCTGCAAAGAATCTGAAATGGTGGATAAAATGCATAGAGTTTGGGGCCTGAAGTCAGAAATGCATATTCAAATATGGTCTCATATACTTACAGGCTGTGTGACTCTGGCTAAGTCATGTAACCTTTTATTGCCTTGGTGTCTTCAACTGATGTAAAATAATAGCATCTACCTCACAGTGAAAGGATCAAATGTGATAATATTTGTGAAAAGCACTTAGTATAGTTCCTGGACCATTATATACAATAAAACAAATGCTTTTTCCCTTTCCCTACCTTCTCTCCCAACCAACTCACCTCACACCATGAATCTATATCATTTCTCCAGTTCAAAAGACTTTGTATCCTTAAATTAAGGAGTTTTTATTCTTTTTTGTGTTTTTTTGAAATGGGGGGGGCAAGGCAATTGGAGTTAAGTGACTTGCCCAAGGTCACACACCTAGTGAGTGTTATGGGTCTGAGGCTGAATTTGAATTCAGGTCCTCCTGACTCTACACCCTAAGAGTTTTTATTCTAAAAATTGTGTAAGGAAAAATTGTGTGTACATTTTTTTTCTATACAATGTTGTTCTTTGTAACTTTGGTAACTCATTTTAATAAGCTGGATTTCCATTTTAATCTTGTGCTTTTTGCCTTTATGCATCAATAAACATTCTGAGAAGAGCTCCAGAGACTTCATGATGAGACTGTCAATAGGATATATACAGGGCACACACACACACACACACACACACAGAGGAACGTTAGGCAGCCCTCATCTAAAACCTAAGTTTGATGGATTTATTGAGATGGTTTTTCTGACCTAGTTAAGGTATCAAGGATAAAATGAAGTGCCATGGTTTGAGAACACGCTTAGACTGTTTAAACTAAACCTGTGCATTAAAGCAGTTCAGCTAAGGACCCAGTATTTCATTCTCCAGAATTTCTTCTATCAGTCACAAGAGGGGATTTCATCTTGTTTTTACTTACCTACCAATTCTATCACAGAACACCTGAGTATATATAGTGAATATTTTCATTTGAATTATGAAAGGTTTCGAACCTTAAAGGCAAAGGCAGGGCTGTCAGGAAGGAAAGAGGGAGGGAAAATTGAGAAGGAAAAATATGGAAGAACTCATTGATAAATGAACATGCAAAGAGAATAAAGATTGATTACAGTAAAGAAGGGAATATATTGGATTTTGGATTTTCATGATTGCCTGAAATGCTAGAAGCAATGCCTCACTCTTCCTGATGTTCCTCAAGCTGGTTTCAGTGATG
Organism: Petaurus breviceps papuanus; assembly: GCF_028583685.1. Taxonomy (NCBI): domain Eukaryota; kingdom Metazoa; phylum Chordata; class Mammalia; order Diprotodontia; family Petauridae; genus Petaurus; species Petaurus breviceps. The sequence continues at coordinate 15,494,457 of NW_027186349.1, forward strand.
CTGAGAACACTAAGCAGCTGAAGTTATGAGGGACTCACATTTAGATTCCTCTTCTTCCTTTGTTTCTTTTTACAAAGCAAAATGAGTATGTGCCTGCATAATAGCTCAACTGTGACAGGATAGCCTTAACTAAAGTTCTGCTTGTTTGTTATTCCCACTAGGCTAAGAGAGTTGTTTGTTTGTTTGTTTATAAGTAAGTCACAAATAAGAAGAAAAGTTTCAAAAAAAGAAGCATTGTACAGTTCATTTGTGATTAGCTAAAGTAACCTTTAAAACATTTTGTGTTTCATTAATGGAGATGTCAGAAACCTGTAAATAACACTCATTGCTTGCTTCCTTTCTCTTTTTAAGTTTTAATTAAGACAGAGTCTTATCTCTTGAAGCACATGTTACTGGTTTAAATATTTTCACTAATATTTTATCTCTTAGTTGTTTTAAACTTTATAGTAAAGGTGAATCAAGCATATATGGCACCAATCCTAAGGCAAAGATAATTTTTATTTAATTTCAAATATATTCAATTATACAAACCACACAGAGACCTTCAGATGCCTTGTAGAATACTGATTTGACAGACATTCTAAAAAAAGTCTAAAGCCAACTTCAATGATCAAACTGGCTGCTTAAAGTCATGATTTTCTTTTCTGAGAAACCAATTAGTAACTACTTCAGGTTTCCTTGCCCTAAAGTATTGGTAGCTGAAAACATCTAATCAATAGGAAAGCAACCATCCAGACTCTCCAAATTTTTCATTCTCTAGCTGATGTGGACTTTGTTCAGGGAAGAAAAAAGACATAAATTCTTTTCATATATTTTACAAATAACTACTATACTTTATCATCTATTCTTGCACTAGCAGAAAAGCAGAAACTGGTATTTAAGATATATACTTTAGCTACTCCATGATCTTTTGTAAAACACTTTTCTTGGGGTTATATTGATAGACAGCTTTCATATCATCTGTGCCAGTGTGTCTGCCTCTCTAGCTCAATAGCAGCCATGTTGGTGCTATGGTTTTTCATGTAATGTAACATGATTTCATGAAAGCTGGTTCTCTTGTCAGTGAAGCAGATTATAACCCACCCCATTCCTTAGTAGCCTGTCTTTATCGGAGCTCATAGACACAAGAATTCATTGTTTTAAACAAATACCAAGACTTTTAAAATCTAAATATATATTTATCCACAAGAGCATCAGAGGGAAAAACAAAAGAAAAACACAAATCTTTTAAGTCTCAAGTGCTTTGTAATAAAGGTTCCTCTATCAAAATGGTAGTCTTTCACACTGGAATAAAACTTCTCATTATTTTATTTTTTTATATGATAAGTTGTCTCCTTTAGAGTAACTAATTTGTTGTTTCTTTACTTGTTTTTGCATAGTATGATAATTATAAACAACCTATCTTAGGTTTATGCTATCTCTATAATATCTTAATCATAAAATGCATAGCTCCTTGGGAAATTAATACAATAAAAATCTAGTTGTGAAATAATCTTAGGTACAAAAAATTTCCATTTTCACATTAAAATGTGTTATATTCACATCTATGAACATGACTCAAAATAATGTAATATCAGTATGTTATGAAGATCCAAATGTGAAAAAAATCCTACAATATCATCTCTATGACAGGATGACAGGAATGAATATAGATAGCAGATGCAGTAAATCTTACAAAGATAAATATTGACACCCTCACAAAATAATAATTAAGAAATAAAAATCTCTAAGGAACTTCACAAGGAGAAACTAAACATGATCCATTTTATATTTACTACTGAGCCCTTACTAGAAGGGAATAAAGAAATTTGGATATATTACTAACAAACCCTTACAAAAAGGAATAGAAAACCAAATGTATCAAGATAAGAGCAGAAAAGTACATTCATGCAAAAGGACACTGCAAGATCAGGTTGAGTGTAAAAGGGTTTGCCTTACAGATCGCATCTCTTAGAAGATGAAAAGTGAAAGAAGCAAAATGGCAAGTAAGGGAACTTCTGAATTTAACTTCAGTGACAAAGGTAGAAGAAAGTCCATGCATCTACCTCTGGAGTTTTTGATGCTGAAACAATTTCATCTCAAATGAAAAATAATTGAAATCTTTTTCACAATTAAGAACATTGAATAACCTTACCAAAAATTACTTTATAGAACTAGAAAAAATATAGTAACAAAATTCATTTGGAAGAACCAAAGGTACAGAATATCAAGGGAATTAATGAAAAGAAATGCTAGGGAAGGTGGCCTAGCTATAACAGATTTTAATCTGTATTATAAAGCAGCAGTCATCAACACTACTTGGTACTGGCTGAGCAATAGAGCAGTAGATCAATGGAATAGATTGGGTACATGAGACTCAGCAGTCAATGACTATAGTAATCTGTTGTATGATAAACCAAAAGACCCCAGTTTTGGGGATAAGAACTCACTATTGGAAAAACCCTGCTGGGAAAACTGGAATATATTATGGCAGAAATTAGGCATAGATCATTATCTAACACCATATACCAAAATCAAGTCTAAATGTGTGCATGATCTAGGTATAAAGGCTGATACTATAAGCAATATGGGAGAGCAAGGATTAGTTTATCTGTCAGATTTATGAAGAGGGGAAGACTTTATGACCAAACAAGAATTAGAAGGCATTATAAAATGAAAAATTGATAATTTTAACTACATGAAATTGAAAAGCTTCTGTACGAACAAAGCCAATGTAACCAAGCTTAAGAGGGAAGTGGAAAATTGGGAAAGAATTTTTATAACCAATGTCTCTGATAAAGTCCTCATTTCTAAAATATACAGAGAACTGAGTTAAATCTATAAGAATACAAGTCATTCCCCAACTGATAAATGGTCAAAGGATATGAACAAGCAGTTTTCAAAGGAAGAAATTGAAGATATCTATAAGCATGTGAAAAAATGCTCTAAATCACTCTTGATTAGAGAAATGCAAATCAAATGCTGGAGAGGATATGGACAAATTGGAAAACTAATGCATTGTTGGTGTAGTTGTGAACTGATTCAACCATTCTGGACAGCAATCTGTAACTATGCCCAAAGGGCTATAATTAAGTGCATACCCTTTGACCCAGAAATACCACTTCCAGGGTTGTATCCCAAAGAGATAATAGAAGTGGGAGGAAGACCCATATATACAAAAAAATTTATAGCAGCTCTTTTTGTGGTGGCAAAGAATTGGAAATTAAGGGGATGCCCATCAATTGGGGAATGACTAAACAAGTTGTGGTATATGAATATAATTGGAATACTATAGTGCTATAAGAAATGAGGAGCAGATGGACTTAATATTTACCTGGAGAGGCTTATGCAAACTGATGCTGAGTGAGGAGAGCAGAATCAGGAGAAATTTGTACACAATTACAGACATAACATATTGTGACAAACAAATTTGATAGACTGGACTCTTCTCAACAATGAAGGGTTATAAGTAAACTCCAAAAGCCTCATGATGGAGAGAGATGTCTACATTCAAACAAAGAACTAGAAAGAACAGAGTTTGAATGCAGATTGAAGCAAACTACCTGCTCTCTTTCTTTTTCTTGTTTGGTTTTGTTTCCTCTTTCCCATTGTTTGTTCCATCTGTTACAATCCTTCAGTATAACCTGACTAATGTCAAATGTGAAAATATTTGCAGATCCTATACTTAATTGTATGCTGCCATGGGGGGGGGAGGGGGAGGGAATGGAAAGGGAGAAAATCTGAAACTCAAGGAACTGTGGAACTGAATCTTGTAAACTAAAAGTAAACAAACAAATTAATAAAGACCAAAATATTTTTTTAAAAAGAACACTAAATAACCACAACAATAAGCATCAGAATACAAATGCCAATAACCCTTTACATGGATTAAATTGTTCAACTAAATAAACTGTTAAGAATCCCAATGATTTGCCTGAAAGTAAATGTTTAAAAGTTAATAAATCAACCTTTGAAACATGTGAATAATAGTTTTTATTAATTCTCTCATTTATGAATGTAGTGTAAGATCCTTTAGGCAAAGTAGAGTTTCTTTCATTTCCCCCTTTTTTCTCCAGCACCTATTATTGATCCCAGCATATAGCTGATACTTACAAATGCTTCTTGACTGTTTCCGTTGAGTCCAGAGGGACTCTTAGGCAGTCAACTAAATGGTTGACCTTGTACCTTTATCACCAACTCTTTCCCTTCTCTCATGCCTAGAGTTGTAAATCTTATGCTTCATTTGTAAATCTAATCAAATATATTTTCACAGTATCTCAGGCATATGTGCCTTTTTTTTTCCCATTCCCAAGTGTACCACTGTAATTCATCTCCAATGCACTTTTCCAACATCATTCCAACATCCAACAGCTGCCTTCTAATTGGCCTTTCTTTTTTTTTTTTTTAATTTATTAAGCAATCAGGGTTAAATAACTTGCTCAAGGTTACACGGCCAGGCGTTTCTGGGTGGGTGCTAAAGTGTCTGAGCCCGGGATTCGATCTCCAGGTCTTCTCAACACTGGAGACGGTGCTCTTACTCTCTGTGCCACCCGGCCGCCCCTAATTGGCCTTTCTAATTCTAATCACCTTCTGTTCCCAATCTATCCTGTACAAAATTCACAAAAGTATTTTCCTCAAGCATGTATCTGATCATATTATTTATTTTTTTTATTATTAATTCATTCAGTCATGTCTTTATTTAGGTTTGCAAGCCTTCAAAAAGCAACAATAATTTAATTTGATTTAAGCCATGGCTAAATATAAGATGTACAGAAGACTATTTTTTATATTCTTCTTCTCCTAGCCTTTCTTCTCTTTAAACATTCCACTCTATTTTCTATCCTGCCCTTGACGCAAAACTTTTAAATACATTTCAGAAATGAATAAAACCCCCATCCAGATAACAGACCAGCCTTCTCTAATTCGAGCTCTGTGCCCTCCACCACTGTTCATCTGGAGACCAGAACTACACATGGAGATTCTTTCAGCCATCACCCATGGCAGCCTATGTCTGAGTCCTCCTTCCAGTGAGCTTGCTTCTAAGCCACAAGTTTGATGAACTGGGAATGACTGGCATAAAGCTTGAGATTGTCACTGATGTCCACCCATCTCACTTTCCCAGAATCATCTCCCGCTTCCAGGTCCAGATTATCCATTGTCTCACCTGTTTTATCATGATAGTTCACAGCTTCTGTCTCCATCCATGAATTATCAGATATCCACATATCCCTTATAAACCACTAAGTATTCTTGGCTGAAGAGCTTGTGTAACTGCGTCTCCACCTGAAGCTTCTCATCTCTCGTGTTCTGTAAGGAGTTCATAGCTTCTTCACCAAACTCCCGTTTCAAGGTAGCACTGACTTTCTCTCCTAGATCCACCAACCCCCCTGGGACTGCCCATTCTCCACAGTCTTTTCTTTTGATTGCTACAAACTGTAAGATATTTTTCCCGGAATAAGGGCGAATGACTTTATTTCCACTGCTGTCCCTTTTCCACCTAGTAATGATGGTATCTGCAGCATGGTTTGGGCCCCAACTTCCCAAAAGTCCCAGGCCAATCAACCCTGTTTGACCTGTTGGATTTCTAGGTCGTCCATTTTCAATCTCATACAAGCCATTCTGGCTCTTTCGTTCAACATATCTGTCCTTTTCATTAAACTTTGGAGAACATTTTCTTTCACTGATCTATGGATCTGCCCACATGGGTCCAGCCAAGATGGAGACTGCAATATATTCCACAGGATTTTATACTCCCGCCACTTAACAAGCCCCACTTTCTCACTGGGTACCTGACTGCTTTTGACTTTTGAACCTGGATAAGGTGACATCCAACCCTTGTTGTGGGGATTTTCATCAGCACCAATTTGAAGCTGACATAATGACTGGGCTTTGATGAAAATGAACTAATGTAGGGTGGCCCTTGCCCCGGGAAGCTGCAGAGGGGCCAAGCCGTGTCAGCCAGGGTCCCCGCAGGTCACCTAGGGCAGTCTTGTGCTGAGACTCAAGTTAGCTAGGTCCTGGGCCAGGCTGTGTGCTACCACTGGAGTCCTGGACACGGTTTGTGAGGCTAGGCTGCTAGGGCAGCAGGCTCAGGCTTCCAGGGCAGCATGCCAGGGGGTGGCAGGCAGCTCTAAGACCGGCCTCTCTGCAGCCCCTGCGCTCCTGCGTGCTCCTAGTCTATCTCAGTCACAGCTGCTTGGCCCAGGCAGCACAGGCAGATACTCCCAGGCAGCTCTGAGGGCTCCTCTGGCAGCCCAGCAGGGAAGTGCCAGCGACACATGCCCTCGTTGTGACCTCTGATTATATTATTTCTTTTCTCCTCTCTTCCCTCAGCTCAAAATTGGTTATTTCACTTGTAAAGCAGTTAGTCTCTTTTTGGAGTTCTTTTTGCTTTCATTTTGTAATCATTAGGTATATCATTTTACCCCCCCTTCTTTTGCTTACTTCTCTCTGAAAGAGAACTCTTCCATAATTCTCTGATTTTCTCATATATGTCTTTTTTTTTTAAACATTTCCTAATCCACATACTACTGAACACTCAGACATTTTCAAACTGAGTGGAACCTTTGTTCCTAGTCCTTTACTACCACAAAAAGTGTGATGAATATTTGGGTATATCTGGGATGTTTCTTTGTGTCTGTAATCTTGAGTTGTAGGCCCAGGTAGAAGAAATTCACGGTAAAAAAGAGATCATGATTTTAGTAGCTTTTCTCATGTGATTTCAAATTATTTTTCAGAATTGTTAGGCCAGTTAACAGTTTAGTAGTGTGCCAATCTTTCAGAATTCATTTCCATTTTTTTCCCATCTTTACCAATTTGCTAGAGGTTTTCTAAAACATGCAGGTTGTGTTAATTTGAACCTTTCTTATTATTAGTGAATTTCAGAAAACATAAGGTGGGTGATAGTTTGTAATTCATCTTTTGAAAATGTCATATCTTTGATTACTTATCTTTTCGGGATTGACATTTGGTCTCATATATTCATATATTTGTGTTACTCTGCTACATATCATATATATATACATATATATATATATATATATATAAATTTTATGAGACATATTTAACGCAACACAGTTCCCTTTCAATCAGTAGTCCTTTTCCTAGCTGCATTGACTCTGAATAGAGATTTTGTGATATTGAAAAGTGAAAATTATAAAAGCTTCTAATTCCATCTATTTTAAAAAAGAATTTTCGATTTTGAAATATTTGAGAAAAATATCTCCATTCATTTCCCCCTATCATTTCATGATAGGAATTTTTATATGCATGTTGCATATTCCCTTGGTATTTATTGTGACAAAAATTTAAATGCTTTTATAACATCTATTTCTAACGAATTTCTCTACTACATTTTCCAGGTATTTTTGTCAAACAGGGAGACTTTCAACATGTAATTTACTTTGAGGATTGGGACAATGTGAGTTGAAAATCAGACTGGTACATTCCATTATTGTTAATTCTTACTTATCTAGATTGTTTCATTGATCTACTACTATATTATATACTTCATTGATCTATCATACTACTATTTTAATCAGCAGCACACAGTCTTAATGATGACTGTTTTATAACCATTTTAGTCTTATTTCAAAACACTTCTTGTCATTCTATTTTCCAGGGAAAAAAGTATACATACTTTCTCTTACCGGAACACTGCATCACATATTCAACCTCCATTCCTTAGCTCTGGCATCTTGTCTTCCCATATCTGGAATGCAAGCCCTCCTCCTCTTGAAACCCTCTGGATGATCCTTAATGCCTCAACTCAGGTACCACCTCAAATGGAAAGCCTTTCCAGATACCTTTTCTTATTAGTGTTTTCTCCCTTTTCTTCTACCTACTTTTCATTGATTTCTATTTAAATATTACATTTCTGACTTAAGTAAGCAACTTGAGGAATTAAAACACTTAATCATTTCTGTCTCTAAATTCAAATGGCAGGAGCTGAGGGGATGGGCAAGAAAATTCTATTCTTTAACTTTTTTCACATTTTTATTTAAAGTTTTGAGTTCCTAACTATTCCTTCTCTCCCTCTTTCTGAGACACTAAACTATCAAGTAAAGGTTTTACATATGCAATTTTATATAACATTTCAATATTAGTCATTTTGCATAAAATGATTTGAATAAAAGAAAAAAATGAAAAAAAAGTGAAAACAGCATACTTCAGTCTATAGTCAGTCAATATCAGTTGGTGACAGAAAGTATGCTTCATTGTTAGTATTGTTTAAATCACTGTTTTGCTGAGAATGGCAAAGTCATTCACAGTACTTCATCAAACAATATTGCTGTTACTGTGTACAGCATTCTCCTGGTTCCATACAATTCATTATATGTCAGTTCATGTAAGTCTTTCCAGGTTCTTTCTGAAACCATCCTGCTTGTCATTTCTTATAGTACAATAATATCCAATTACATTTTTATAACACAACTTGTTTAACCATTCCCCAAATCATGGACATCCCTTTGATTTGTATTTCTCAGTGATAAAAAAGAGAGCTGCTATGAATATTTTTGAACAAATAGGTTCTTTTTTTTTGGGGGGGGGAGGGTCTTTGAGAAATAGACCTACCAGTGATATTCCTGAATCAAATGGTTTGTTGTTCTCAAAGAGAACCAAAAATGGTATCACTGTGTTAAAGACAAGGTGCACTGATCAAACCAGAACAAGCTCAGAATGCTCTAGCACAGGTTTGGCACAAATAGTCCATGTGAACATTTGGGATGGATTCTCTAAATTTGTGCATCTTGCGTTTCTTTTGAGCTACTTCAACTCTACTTTGCTCATAGAGTACATCACCATCTCTAATGAGAGAACACTATGTTGGGTGATCTCATGCCCATGTCTCTCATGTTACACAGTCAATTCCAAAGTTCTTGTAAGACCTTAAGAATGTACTTGAATCATTCTCATTTCTCTTCCTAATTTTTCCTCCACTTCTCTTACTTGATTTACAAAATCCTTTTTGAGCTCCTCCATGGCCTGAAAGCAGTTCATATTTTTTCCTTGGAAGCTTCTGATGCAGGAGATTTGATTTTGTTGTCTTCTTCTCATCGCATGTTTTTATCCTCTTTGTCCCCCCAAAAAGTTTCTGTGGTCTGATCCTGCTTCCTCTGTTTGCTCATCTTGCCAGACATTTTACTTTTGAGCTCTTTGCCATGGTAGAGCTCTGCTTTCGGAGTGTAGAGAACTGTGTCCCAAATTGCTGGTGTTTTCATAATTGTCACTGCTGTTGTAAGAGGGCTGAGGAGGGTGCCCTCTCTATAGCCACTACAAGTTCTGTCACACTGGCGTTCCTCACCCTAGAACTACCACCCATGACTGTGGCCCAGATCCAGTCAGGTCAAAGCAAGAGTATTTACCCTCCGAATGGTTGCTTGGCACTAAAGGCCCCAGCACAAATAATATACGAAAAAACCCCTAAACCTACTAGAAGGGGTCCCTACCAGGGTCCTTGGAAGCCACCTAATAGGTCACAATACTGAGGGAACTTTTCACCTGTGTTGCCAGAAACATACCCCAGATTCAAGCCTGTTCTTGTTAGAAATATACAAGTCTGTTCTTGATGCTGACAGAGTGCCTTTTCTTTATGTATTCTGTGTGTCTGTGATTAAGTGTTGCTGTAACTTTAAATGTCTCTGTAACTTTAATTATCTGCTTTTCTTTAGGTTTATGTATTCTGCATGTTTGTCACTAGGTGTTGCTGTAACCTTACCTTTTGTCCATACCTGCTTTCCTTTCAGTTTCTGTGTGTCTGCCTGGTTTGTCTCTATCTCCATTTCTGTAGTCAGTCTGAATGGCTCCAATTCGGCTTTGGCTGGCTATGTGAGGGTACTTTTGATCCAGCCCTCACTGGCTGAGTCTGGAAGATAAACTACTTGGCCCCGAGTCTCAGCCCCGGGGATCCATTGCCAAAGATGAAAATCTCAGTCTCCTGCCAGCTCCCTGTCCCCTGACTCAACCACCCTATCAGGGCTCTTCCTCCTCCAACAGATTGCTCCACCCCCAGGATCTTACCGGCCCCAATATTAACCCACCAGCCTACCTGGGACAACTGCCAACAGTTGCTCCAGATGCTCGGCTGCTCTATCTGGGATTCCCAAAAGGAGGGAGTGAACTTTCTTCACTTCTCGAGAGGGTCCCCTGGGGCCCCTTTTGAAATGCAAACTCTCAGTGCAATGGGCCACCTCAGGGACAAAAATGCCACTGGAGTGTATTCTGTGTGTTGTGTTGTTTTGTGTATATCCTGTCTCTGGGATACCAGCAGGTAGAAAGGATGAAGCCTTCTTCCTTTTGCCCTGCTACAATTTTCTGTGTGATTGTGTAAAGAAATCTTTGAATCTGCCACCCGGTAAGATTCAAAAAGCAGCCAAGACCTGTGCTAGAAAAATTGAGAGTCTCTTAACTCCAGCCAAGTTCTGTCTAAGAGAAGGAGTCATTTCAATGATCAAAGAGAAGTGGGTTTCCAAGCTTCACTTTGGAAGAGGACTAACACTTAACCCTTTCCTTGGTCACAGAAAGAGAACTGTGCAACATCATTGGGAATATAGCTCCAGGTAATAGAATTCATTCTGGTTACTATTTGGCACCAAGAAAAATTTTATTTCTGTGTAACTACAAAAACTGGAATATAAGGTCATCAGATTGGTTATTCAATTGTTTTTATTTCAAAGTTTAAAATTAAGACCATTATTGTTCTCTTAAAGTCTTGAAGTAGATGTGAAATTTTAAAGGAATGAACACCTGAGAAAAGTTTAAGATTCTCCTCCCTATAGTCCTACCTCTGCTTCTTAGCTAGGGCTACAGAGCCGTCCCCCTGTCATCCAGCTCTGATGGAGCTGAGGAGACAGTAAGAGGTTTGAACCATTAAGATATTCTCCCTGTTGTCCTGGCTATAACTGAGCTGGGGCTGCAGTGAAGTTAATTTGAGTTAACCATCTCAAAAAAAATGGGGGAAGGTATAGCAGCTACATAGAAGCTATACTGGCTTGTCATCTGCCTACCTGAAAGGTTAAATTCCTGGAATAGAATGGGAACAATTAGACAAGGGAAAAGAAGCTTGTGAAACAAAGGTACAAATATAAGTTAATTATTTTCCCATATACTAAGCCTGGGACACATCTGAACTCCTATAGTGTGTCTTAGATATGAGCTATTCAGCTTAAAATTATATTCTTTCCACAGCCTAAATAGTTTAGTAAAAGGGTACTTGGCCTAGCTCCCACTAGCAATAGCCTTAGATCCCCAGGTACCCTGAAGCCCAACCCTCTAAGTAATCAGAGCCTGAAGTTTCTACTTCAAGTTCCCCAAACTCTCTGCTCAATGTTCCAGACTAAAATATTCTGCCACTCCCCAGCTGAGCAGTGCCCTTTTTCTCCCAAATTGACCACCCCCATAACCAGGGTCTACTACAGTTTGTTTGATAAAGTATAGATTGATAATGTGCTTTGAGTATGATGAATTTGGAAAAATGGAGGGGTTTTCCCTGAAATGTGGAGTTCACTCTGTGCCATGGAGCCCCAACTTCAGTACCACCTAGGAGGTTTCTCCCTTACTGCAAATGAACCCTTTGCTTGTTCCAGTGCCAAGGAATTAAAGGTGGTTGCTAGACTCCTGGAAAACAATGGAGCAGGGAGAAACCACCCTAGAATAAAGAGCAAAAAGAGAAAAAATAAGAGAGGTACAGCTAAGAGAAAGATGAAATAGAGAAAACCAGAAAAGTGAGAAAAAGCTTCTCAGTGAGAAACAGTGTGTTCCAAACTCTGCACTGACTGGTTGTGTGACCTAGAATACTAAATTGTTTAATCCTGAGTCTCAATTCATCTTTAAATTGGGGAGATGAGAAAAAGAGAGGAGAAAATGAGATCAGAAGTCAACTAGCCTCTTCACTTGGTAAGATCAATCATTCTTCTATGTAATTTGGAAATGCAATCAATGCCATCTCACAGTTTTTATTATTGTTGTATTTCTACATTGTATATTGTAAAACCTATGTGAGGAGAAAAATTGTGTAAGAACAGTAGTGTTACTTTAACCCTGATTTGTAAAACATGTAAGATTGTTAACTAAGCTATTTGGGGCTATTGTTTTAATGCTAAAACCTAAAATTGTTCATTTATTACTCTTTGTGGAAAGGAGAAAATTGGATGAAAACTTGTCTGCTTAGTTCTGCCCATTCAGAGCAGTCTTCCCTGCTTAGAATTCATATAAATTTTCCTTATGTTGTAAAACTGTCAAATCCCCTACAAACTATCTCTATTAGGCAAAGTCATTCAGCCTGAAAAAGGAATTTGTTTTAGTCATGTAAGTTTTTTAATGAACCTAACTTCCTAAGAAGTTGCAAAGATTAGAAAGGATTTCTATAAATTGACTTTATATTTTAGAAGGATGGTAAATGGAATCCCTTACATTATAAGGTCTGATATATTTTTATTGCTTATTACAGCCCCATGGGAATAGATATAATTATAACTGGCTCTAAGCTGTGATTGGTGAAGCTTGTTGTTTAAGGTAAAAAGCACTTGGGACCATAACTAAATTTTCTTTGAAATCTGAATTTGGTTATAGTTGTCTACATTGGATCAGTACCTGAGAGAAAATGACACTAGCTGGTCAGAGGAACATAATCCTGTACTGTCAGTAGGTGGAAATCTACATTTGGTAAAGGCCGAAGGGACAATCAGCCTCTATCTGGGATGGGATCCCTCCTGGCTCAGTTTACCCATGAAGTTCCTTTGAAAAATAATATTTTCCACCTATTACTTACTCTAGCTATGAGATGGAAAGGATGCTGCATGAGATGGAATATCTGTAACTGTACTTGGATTCAGACAGAGCCAAGGATGTTTTCTCCTGGCATAAATGGAATGTCACATGTCCCTGCTTTTCCCCCTCTATAATAGATTTCTATGCTCAGAGCAAGTAATCAGTAAAAGATATGAGCTCTTTCATGTTAGCTTACTGGAATATCTTATGTTATTTTTCTCCTAGAATTAAAACATGTGCAGAAAGTTATGCAAACTGCTTAAGATCATTTAAAAGTCTTCAACTAACTTCCTTCATAAAAGTTATTCCATCTTTTAAGCAAGTGTTAACATTTGTAACTGAATGCATATGTGTAAAATTAATTCCCCTTTTTGAGATTCTGTTCAGTACCCCCACCTCCTATTGTACTTCAGGTGATGGATGCTGTTATGTATGATTATTAATGATTTACTTCTCAAGTCCCTCCAAGCTTTTCAAGACATCCAGGACGCAGTCCGAGTGGTGTACCAAACCACTCCACTCTTAAGGTGGCTGGAAGAAAAGCCTGAATCTACCCCTTTTGTTATTTACAACTGAAGATTAAGAGACTGTCCTGATGCTCCTGCTCCTGGCATTCCTGCCTTTGGCCAGTTCCAACTCCAATGCTCTGTAATGGGAATGTAAATGTAAAGATCTTCCCTGCCCCTAGGCTAAAGTGCACCTCCAGCCTGGGGTGGGAGGCTTGTTTTGCAGTAGATACTTTTTGATTGGCCAGTGGGTCCAAAAGGTTGTTACATTCTCTGAGCCAGGAGAAGGCTATATAACCCTGATGTGGGGCTTTGTTTTGGGGCTCACTTTGAGAAGTGTTCTATGATTTGATATGGATTCTGGGAAGGCGTTGTCCAGAGTCCCCCGGCTTTGAAACCCAGATGTTATTTGGTATGGATGTAATGGTTGGACAGTTTGGAAATCTGTCTACTTGATCTGTTTCTGTCTTGATAATTCTGTCTGTATATTCTGAAGTTCAGGGTGCTGACCTTTTTCCCCTGAACTAGGTAAAGGATACATATTTGACTGATTAAAGTAAGCTTGTTAACCCATTTTAAGTTGCTTTCCTTTATCAAAGCAGATCCAAGAACCTGTGGTGACAGCAACCCTGAGGTCACTTGGGGTGCTTGCTGCTACATGCTCCCACCTTGTACTCTTGGATTCTTACTAAGGCAATTAATAGGACTCTAATTGCAAGGAATGTGACTCATGGGCAGCCCACCCTCTCCTCTGATCTCTGTGCCCTGCTTGACCCCAGGTTCATGTTGTTTCCCATGTTTCATAAAATACCTCTCCACCTATGTTAGAAAACGGATCCAGGATGTCAAGCTGTTTGCCCTCTGCACTACCTATGTCCCCAGACTCAGTTGAGTCCAAGTTTCAATTATGATCAAGAAAAGGACGGAGTGAAGTGCCCACCAGGAATTATACACCAAAAACCCCCTAAACCTACTAGAAGGGGCCCCTACCAGGGTCCCGGGAAACCACCTAATAGGTCACAATAGTGGGGGAACTTTTCACCTGTGTTGCCAGAAACATACCCCAGATACAAGTCTGTTCTTGTTTTTGCTAGGCAATAAAGACTTCACTAGAAATGGCATGACACCCCCTAGGAACCACATTTTGTTGTTAGTAACATCTCGTTCTATAAGTTTGTTCTGCAGTGGGCTCAATGCTGTCTTCCCTACTGGGGAAGTCACCAGCTGGTTAATAAACACTACTATCAAATTATAATTGGCTTTGCTCTCATGTCCATTTCATTTGTCCATTTCAGGCACCCCTATGATCTGCAGGCCAGGAGCTCTGGAGTCAGCCATGTGGCAGCCGCTGCAGCTGCCACCTCTTGCCCTGGGGGCAAGGGCCAGATCATGCTCTTCTCTTAACCAGTTCCAACAGAGTTCCCTACTGACCTTTTTCTTTCTTTTTGGTGTTTATGGGTTGAGAAGTCTGGAAATCACCACACCTGCTAGTGATTCACTCTCCTGAAGTCTGCCATGACCCGTTCTGGGCCTTGAGTCTGGGATGGCATGGCTCACACCTGACTGCACTTGGTTTCCAGCCTGGTGCGATAGACCTTTCCTTTCAGCCTGCAAGGGTGGCTTCAACAGCAGATTTGTTTCTCTCTGTTACTTTGTGGGTTCTGTGGCTCTAAAATTTGTTTAGAGTATTTTTTTACAGGTATTGGAGGTGGTTGGAGAAGGAGATCAAACAAGTCCCTGCTTTTACTCCACCATCTTGCTTCTGCCCCCCTGAGAATGTCCTTGTGTCTCTTTTTCTGACCACCATGTGTAATACCAATCACAGAAGCACACCTGAGGACTGCTTCTGTGAATACTTTTAAGGGTCTAATCACATAGTATAATGAGCTCTCTATTTATTCAGCAATAAATTAAACATTGTTCAATAAAGCATAATATTCATAGCAAAATCCTTAAGCATAATTTCTCACTTATTCAGCAATAAACTAAACATTGTTCAATAAAGAATAATATTCATAGCAAAAGCCTTAAGCAAAATTTCTCATATATCAATATATGCATATAAATATTTTATAAATATATTTATATTTATATACAAATATGTGTATATATATATATATCAGTATATCATATGATATATAAATATATCATTGCATTCATTAACATCCCCCAAAAGACTTGTTTACACAATTCAGGTGGCCCAGGCAAGGGTCTTCCCAATCACAACACATTACACAGTATATATCATTGCATCCCCAAAATCAGGGGGTCCCAGGCTATGGTCTCCCCTAGCACAACACATCCTTAAGGGGTAGAAGAAAATACAACACTGAGGTCAGAGTAAGTCACTATCTACTCAATCAATACACAGTGTCCAAGTAAAGTTCTCTATTACCTTGATACAAGGCTGACTTCCAAACCCCATGGCTCTTTCTCTGTGGCTAATGACTCCCAGCTCTCTCTTGAATTCACATGTAGGCAGCTCTCTACTCTTGCTCCATGTCTTACCTCATGGAGACTGTGTTCCCCTTGGCAAGCACAGAAGTAGTTCACACCTTATTTCACCTACTGAATTAATACCTTGCTTTAGTTCAAGTTTCTTTTGAGCCTTGTATAAAATTTGTTAAGAAACAGAATGTGTGAACCCCACAACTTGTGAACCCTAGAACTCGTGAACTCCTGCAACAGGAAAGGGAGGAGCTAATGACCACATATAAAGAGAAGCCCAGGGCTTGAGACAGCAGAACTGAGAAGAGGACTCTTGTGGTGTCAGCATCAAGAGGGAGAAAACTTGTGGTATCTTGGCACTCTGTTTGTCTGCTCTGTCTATGTTGATGTTTGTTTGTGATACTACGTACAAAAGCCCTGGGACCTTATTGGAAGCCCTAAAAATGATTTTCTGATTTTACATTTACAGAATTCCTGGAGGAAGCTTTTGGAGGTCCCAGGACATTACTGATGATTTGTGCTGACCACCTGGACCTTGTCTGTGGGTCTGTGTTGATTTCTATGTTGAAGATTTTGTGTTGAGTGCTCAGACCTTGTTGTAGGGTATGAGTTGATTTCACAATCAGATAGTGAATTGATGATGGTGCCAGCAATGTGCATGAATATTATTGTGGCTCTGTCAAGCTTTGTCTTCCCAAAAATAGGAACTGAGATGGACTTGAGGTGGACTGGACACTGTGAACTTCATTATGGAATGGGAACTGGACAAAAAACTGGACTAGAAGCTGGACAAGGAACTGGGAGCTGCCTGCCTTTGAACCCAGGTGATAGTTGGATCTGGGACCATGGAAGAGTAATCATGGAAACTGAGAGTCAGCCTCAAGTCAAGCTGAAAGAAGACTTGACTTGGATACTGTGTACTTACTGAGAAGATTATGACTTAATGTGCCCTAGGGGTGGAGAACTTTGGCTTTTGTACTTTGCCATTGAATAAGGATTTTGTGATTGACTAAGTGAATATACTTTGTTTAAAACTATGTGATCACTTTAGTGAAAACTATGTGGCCATTTTAGTGATAAGTTGTTGAGTTGTGACATGGTTAATGCTGTATTTTGATTTTATGTGATAAGTTGTAACATTTTGAATGTGGTATTTTGATTTTCTATGAATGCTTTGCAGCAGCGGTCCTCTGGAAAGCTGCTCATATATGGCTTTACACCACTCTCAACTCCTGCCCAATAGTAGGCTCCAGTGGCTCCTGCTCCAGTTTCTGTTTCTAGGAAAACAAAGCTTAACAGGCCTACATTACCAACACCATCATCTCAATTCACTTTAAGAGTTCTAAAAAGAGGCTTAAGCTAAGCTTTCTTCCCATGGGTGAATCTCTGCTCTTTAGCTCAATTCACTCATAAAAACAAACAGACAGGGCTTCTGTCTGAGAAATTAAAACCAATCAACAAACAGGACTTTTCTCTGAGAAATCAGCACAGATAAACAGGCAGGGTGCTGCTGTCTGAGAAATTAACACAGATGAACAGAGCACCAACATCACAAACATACTTTCTGTTAGACATCCCCACAAGCATGTTCCCCTAACCTCCTCATACATGCTGCCCTCTCCCTCAGCTTTGTTTCTTTCTCTACTCTGTACTCTCTCTAAGCAATATAGTATATACTGTTTCCAATCAAAGTCTCTTGATTCAATCAAAGACAAAATTCAATCAAAGGTAATTGACTGGCTAAAATTCAGTCCAGAAAAACAACAAAAATTCTAATTTGCTTGCCACCATTCTACCATATGAGCATTTGCCCTGTGTGAATTCTCCATAAAATAGGTTGTGTTGTTGTTTTTGTTGTTGATGTTGTTGTTTTTTTTTGGCAAATGTACAGTTGGCATTTGAACAATGTGGCCATCCCATCAGAATTATTGTCTCTACAGTAAATTTTGAATGCTTAGCTTTTTAGTTTAAGAAAAGACCTCAGTGTCTGGTATTTTATGCTGCCAGATGATCTTCAGAATCTTCCTAAGACAAGTCAAATGGAAGTAAATCACTTCCTGGAATGGAGCTGATATACTGCCCAAGTGTCCAAGTTTCACAGGCATACAACAATGAAGTGAGCACAATGGCTCTGTGGACCTTCAGTGTGGTCATCATTCTAATGCCTCTTCTTTCCCACTCTTTTATTCTGAGCCTCCCAAACACTGAAATATCTCTGGCAATATGTGTGTTAACTTCATTATCAATGTGTACATTCCTGTACAGTATACTGCCAAGATAAGTGAACATATCTACAGTATTTAAAACTTCTCATTTTGCTGTAATAGATAGTTCCACATACAGATAGTTCCACATACACATGGTGTGGTGAAGCTTATGGAGCATCTGTGTTTTCTTGGTGTAAATTGTCAGGCCAAAATTATCACAAGCAGCAGAGATTTGATCCATACTTTGCTGCATCTCGGTTTCAAAGTCTGCATTGAGTGTACAATCATCTGCAAATACAAAAAATGCACTAATCCTCCTTTCACTTTAGTCTTGGCTTGTAGCCTTTTCAAATTAAAGAATTTTCCATCAGTGCAGTAGCTGGCCTTGACACAATGTTTATCTTAATGGAAGATGTTTGATAACATGCCTTAAAACATGCTAAAAAGCATGGGAGTAAGCACGCAACCTTGTTTAATCCTATTGATGACTAGGGAAGAAAGTGAGCACCCTCATTATCCAGAATCCAGACAAGCATGTCATCATGAAATTGATGTACAATACTGATGAAATTCTCTTGGCAACTAAATTTTGACAGAATTTTATTTTTTTTTATTTTGTGACTATAGTTCCCTCCCTCCTATAACAACTCCCATCTGTTCTATTCTCTACTTTGATCATGTCCCTTTTCAAAAGTGGGTGCTTCCAGCTTCCCTTCCCCCCAGACTACTCTCCCTTTCATCATCCTCCTCTCATCCCCTTCTCCCTTATCCTCCTGTAGAATGAGATACCCTCTTTATTGTGTATGTCATTCCCTCCCTAAACCAAATTTCATCTTTTTTGTCCCCAAAGTAGAAGTGTAAAGTTGGGTTGCTCGGCTTGCTTTGCTTCACTTATTTGATCATGTTACCACTCAATTACTTGACGTTGGGGCTTTTTGCCACAGTAAGACTCTGCTACCAGACAGGGGAGCTTCATCCCAATTGCTGGGGTTTTCTCAGCTGCCAAAGGTAATAGTTGTGTGCCACTGAATGCTTCCAACATGCTCTGGAAAGCTGGTTGCACACCCCAGGACTTCCACCCTACACCACAATGCAGATCTAAGCAGTTTAAAGGCAGGAGCTATTACCCCTCAGACTGGTCACCTTATCCCCCTACAATCTGCAGGCCAGGAGCTGAAGTTGCCATATGGTGACAGCTGCACAGCCGTGACATCTTGGCTGCTTCTCCCTCCAGGGGGTCAAGGCTGACCACACTCCCAAACTTCTGTATTCCAAAGTCGATTATTCCTTGGTCCCATCTGAAGTCACATTGGCTCTCAGGTAGATGACCATCTTCCAGGTAAAGGAACAGCTTATTAATGAATACTCGGGCAAAAATCTTGCCAGCAATGACTAAGAGAAAGAACCCACTGTGATTGTCACAGGACAAACTATTTCCTTTATCTTTACAGAGATAGGCAATGGAGGCATCCTTGAACTCCTGGGGGATAACATCCTCTTGCCATATAAGCTAGAAAATTTCAGTCACCTTTTTCATGAGCAATGAGGGCCCCACTTTGTAAATGTCTGCTGGAATAGAATTGGCACCAGGTGCTTTGCCACACAGAAAGAACCTATAGCATTTAGAATCCCTTCTTTATTTGGAACTTCAGTTAGGGAAGGATTCACTTCGACCTAAGATCAGTGACTTCAACATTTATTGTTGATGGTCTGTCAAAAACATTGGCAAAGTATTTAGCCCATCTCTCCAGGATCATGTCCTTGTTACTAATCAATATGACTTCATCAGCAGTGAGAAACTGAGATCTTTGGTCCATAAATAGCCTTAAGAACATTATCAAAATGTGTTGGATAGTTATTATCTGAGTAAAAATGAATCTCATCTGTCATCTTACTGAGTCAAGAATCCTACATCTCTCTAAGTTTTGCTTAGGCTTTATTTTGATGGAATTGAATGTTACCTTGTTAGAAATGGATGAATTATCCTGCTGATAAATACAGTGAAGTTCTCCTTTTCATTGAGCAGCTTCTGAATTTCACCATCATTTTCATCCAATCTTTATTGATGTGTGTGAGTTTTCTAACACAGATAAGCAAATGCAGTGATGTAAACCAAATCTGTGAAAGTTACCCACTCTTTTTTCTTCTGTTGACAACTGTGCATTGGTTCAACTTTCCCTCCAAGTTATTAAGAAACAGTTCCCACTCAGAAAAATGCTTTAAACCATTGATTTTAATTCTTTTGGTAGTCAGTATCACCTTGGAGCCACCACTTTTTTGAATATTAATATTTAGTTTGGAGAGGATAGGTCTATAATTATACCAGCATTCTGCACCACAAATTGTCTTCATCACTTTCACATCCTGTCTTTCTTTTCTCCTTCCAATCACAGAATCTCTAATCAAGTTATTCAGAACATTTTATATGACTGTAGATATCTTAGATTTTTTTCTATGAAATCTGTCAGTTCATATATTCCCATTTCTCAATTGGGGAATGACTTGCATGAAAAATTCTTATGTTTATGTCCACTAAGCTAGGTACTATAGAGCCTAGTCATAACTCAGGAGAAACAGTAGGTGAAAAAAGTATATAGGAAACAAAATTTAATAAAGGAATGGGTAATTAGTCTTGATCTGAGATTTTAAGCCACAAATGCCTCAAATATGGACAATATTCATGATTATCTAGAGACTTTTCTACAAAGAAAAAATTTGACCTCAGATATATCCCTGATATGTGGAGGAAAACTGAGTGAAAGCATACTTTCCTCAACAGAAACAGTGTGTTCTTAAAGTTTGTACCCTGGTATAAACAGATGCAAAACATGCTGTTACCTAGACACCTCTATGCTAATGGAATTAATTTTAAGAAACTGTATCCCACTTATGGAACCTAAATGGAAGAGACATCTCCTGAACCTCTCTCTCTCTCTCTCTCTCTCTCTCTCTCTCTCTCTCTCTCTCTCTATATATATATATATATATATATATATATATATATATATATATATATATATATATATATATATATATGTCTATATGTCTCTATAATTTTCAAATTTAGGATGAAACAAGGATTGGTTTTCTATGTCTATAGATAACCATAATCATTATCAGGCAGAATTTGAACTGCTTGAAAAGGAGACAAAGATTCAAATGTCCTTTGAGGAGGAAGAGAAATTGAAAGCTTGGGATAATGTTAGAAACTTGGTATACTGACTCTAAGGGAATTCATTCCAGAAGACCATCATTAAACCCAAATATCTTGATGCTTTTTCAGAATATTATGCTTGAAGTCTAAACACTACTGTTAAGTGATTTTTTGACTTGGTGGCATGCTCTGCTCTTAACCCACTTTCCTCTTCACTCATGATTGTTCCTGTCCTTTTCCTTATAGGCTTCTCATGATACTCCTTTGCTTGTGTGAGTTAAAATTTCTCTAATTAAAAACATTTTATTTCACATGTTTTTTGAATGTTAGTTTCTTTTTGTCCAAACTCCCAGATGGATTCTTGAGGACAGACAAATATCAATAATAGTATTATCAAAAGGTTAAATAGCATCAAAACATGCTATAATACATCTGGATAAACTAAAGGAATAAATCATTGTGGAGTTTGGGAAACAAATCATACATACTACATAGGAAAATTATACAATATAGTGCTTATGGGACAAAGTAAAGGAAAATGATAGTTACTAGAGAGGTTGTGGAAAAATTGGAAAAACCATGTAATGTTGGTGGAGATGTTAATTGGTCCAAACATTCCAGAGAACAATTTGGAACTATGCCCAGAAGACTATAAAATTTTGCATACCTTTGAACCTAGGAAAAACACTAATAGGACTGAATCCCAAAAAGATCAAAGAAAAGGGGGAAAGATCTATTTGTACAAAAATATTTCTGGTGGTTTATCTATTGTGGTGGCAAAAATTGGAAACCTAGGGGATGCCAATCAATTGGGGAATTGTTGAAGTTGGGGTATATGAATGCGATGAAATACTATTGTGTTATGAAATGATGCGTAAAATGCTCTCAGAAAAATCTGTGAAGACTTATATAATCTTATGCAAAATGAAGGGAACAGAATGAGAACATTGTACATCATAACAGCAATATTATAGGGATGATCAATTGTGAAAGATGTAACTAAACTGAATAAGACAATGATCCCTAGTCAATTCCAAATAATCCACGAAAAAAATGTTATGTAACACCAGAGAAAATAACTGTATGTATGCATACCCTCTAACTACACTAATACTGAGAAAGGTCTCGTGAGCTACAAATATCATTTTTCCATGTAGGAATGTTGTAAAGCCACGCACAAGCAAATCTCCAGCTGATGACTATTATGAATAGCTTTAAGGTTCTGATCACATAGTATAGTAAACTCTCTATTCACACATAAACTGAGGCAAAATATTCACAGAGAGCAAAGTATAGCATTCACAATGATAAATCATAACAACTTATAACTAAATCAACCACATAGTTTTAAACAGAAGATATCATTCAGTAAGTCCTTAAATCAATCACCCTTAAGGAGCGATCATCCTTAAGGGACACAAAGTTCAAAAGCCAAAGTTTTCCCACCCCCTAAGTCTCGTTGTCTTAATCTCTCAGCCAAAAAAATCTTCTTTCTTCTCAATCATCCGTAAGGGGTACAAGGTATAAAGTACAAATTTCTCCCTCCCCCTGTAGGCTACAGTAAATCATGATCTTCTCAGTCAGCAATGAATACCCAAGGAGAGGTCATTTCATCTTGGCTTGAGGCTGGCTCCCAAATTCCATGGTTTTCCTTCCATGGGTCCAGCTCTTGCCTGAAGCTCCCTACAGTCACCTGGATTCACAGGCAGGCAACACTCAGCTCCTCATCCAACTCCTTATCCAGTTCCTCATCAAGTTCCTATTACATATTGAAGCTCACAGTGTCCAGTCCACCTCAAGTCCTTCGAAGTTTCTGATTATGGGAAGACAAAGCTTACCAGAGTAAAAACAACATCCATAGACATTGCCAACACCATCATCAATACAATATCTGCCTGTGAAATCAGCAGAAAACCACAAACAAGCTCTGAAAATTCAACACAGACCCACAAGCAAGGTCGGAGAACTCAACAGAAATTACCAGTATAGTCCCAGGAATTCTGAAACCCTCTTCCAGGACTTCTGTAAATGGACAACAAGAAAATACTCTTTCAGGGTTTTCAGTAAGGTACCAAGGCTTCTGCACAGCATATCACAAACACAAATCAACAAAGACAAACAGAGTGCTGGATACCATAAATTTTCCCCTTCTCAACTCTACTCTGTCCCAGCTGTGCTTAGCTTTTATTTGTTCTCTAGTTCCTCCCTGTTCCTCCCACTTCTTATGTCCTTCCTGTTCCTGTCTTTGGCAAGTCCCTCCCACCATGGAATTCACAGGTTCTGTTTCTTAAAAAAGTTTTGATATGATCACTGGCAAGGCTCAAAGACACTTGAACTGAAACAAGGTGCTAAATAAGTAACTGAAAGAAGGTGCTAAGTACTCATTTGCTTGCCATTACAAATGTAAGTTCAATTTTAATAAGCCCCTTATGGTTCATTCTTCTCTTGAATCTTGTATTTGAAAGGCAAATTTTTATTCAGTTCTGGTCTTTTCATCAAAAATGCTTTAAAGTCCTCTATTTTACTGAATGGCCATTTTTCCCCTTGAAGTAGTAGACTCAGTTTTGATGGATTGGTGATTCTTGGTTTTAATTCTAGCTCCTTTGGCCTCCAGAGTATTATAGCCCAGGCCCTTTGATCCCTTAATGTAAAATCTAATAAATCTTTTGTTATACTGATTGTGTTTATACAATACTTGAATGAATCTTTTCTGGATGCCTGTAATATATTTTTCCTTCACCTGGGAACTGCAGAGTTCATCTACAATATTCCTAGGAGTTTTCTTTTGGGGATCTCTTTCAGGAGGTGATTGTTGAATTATTTCGATACCTATTTTACCTCCTGGTTCTAGAATTTCAGGGCAGTTTCCCTTGATAATTTATATAAAGATGATGCCTAGGCTCTTTTATTGATCATGGCTTTCAGGTAGTTCAATAATTTTTCAATTATCTCTCCTGGATCTATTTTCCAGATGAGTTGTTTCTGCCCCCCCCCCCCCGTGTGGTATTTCACATCATATTCTCTTTTTTTTCATTCTTTTGCTTTTGTTTTATAATTTCTTGATTTCTTGTAGAGTCATTAGCTCCCATTTGCTCCATTCTAATTTTTAATTAATTATTTTCTTCCATGAGGGTTTGACTTCCTTTTCTTTTGGCCAAATCTGCTTTTTAAGGAATTTTTCTCCTCATTGACTTTTTGTATATTTTTGTATCTCTTTTGCCATTTGGGTTAGTCTACTTTTAAGGTGTTATTTTCTCCAGAATTTTTTTGGCCAGTCTCCTTTAGCAAACTGTGGACTTGTATTTCTTGATTTTCTTGTACTGCTTCCATTTTTCTACTCAATTTATCCTCTACTTCTCTTATTTTATTTTCAAAATGCCTTTTGAGGTCTTTCATGGCCTGTAACCAATTCATATTATTTTCTTGGAGGCTTTGGATGTAGGAGCTTCAGCTTTGTTGTTTCTTCACATTGTATGTTTTGATCTTTCTTGTCACCAAAGTAAGCTTCCATAATCTTAATTTTTTCTCACTGTTTGCTCATTTTCTCAGTCAATTACTTATTTTTTTAGTTTTTTTTAAGTTAGGACTCTGCTTCCAGAGTGGAAAGTGCACTGTTCCATGTTTCAGGGGGTTTTATGCAACTGCTTGTAGAGATATTTCTAGGACCCTGTAATTTTTTAGTTCTTCCAAGGTTATATGATCAAAGGAGACATGTTTACTTCTCTCCTGACCTGTGTTCTGGTATATGAGTGACCACAAGGACTCTTTTCTGCCTTGGAATTATGAGGAACATTCCATATCCACAGTCACCACAAGCCCAACCACGCCAGCACTCTTCCTCACAGCAGGACCACCACGCAAGACTGCACCCCAGATCCAAGCAAGGGCAAAGCAAGAAGATGCTGCCTCAACGCCAGCAAGAGATCCCTGCAATCTCCCTTTCATTAGGCACTTGATCTACCCAATACCTGTGGGCTAAGAGTGCCAGAAGCAGCAGCTCCCATTTCCATCTCTATGAGTCTATGATGGGACCTTAAACATGCTCCTCTCTCACCCAGGTCCCACAGATCTTTCTTACTGGTGGGGTATACCCTGGACTGTGCTCTTTTCTCAGTCTAATGCAACAGACCTTTCCTGTGGACCTTCCAGATTGTCTTGGGCTGGAAATATGTTTTACTTTGTAATTTTCTGGATTCTATTGCTTTAGAATATGTTTATATTCATTTTTACAGTTATTTGGGGGAGAACACAAGGAAGTCTCTGCTTTCATTCCACTACCTTGTCTCTACCTTGAAATGTCTTCAATTTATTTTTTTAAAAGAATGTTTCTATTTTACTTGCAATTTGGAAATATTTAATGAAATAAAATATATTGAGGAAAATATATGAGTGTTTGAGTTGTTAAAATGAACAAGAATCTATGTAATGTCTAGAACTAATTCTGTGTATGTGTTTTTTAAAATGAAAAAAAGAGATTATTGATTACGTTATAAAAGATATGACATATATGTTACTAATCAAAAGGTTAAAAATATTTTAGGTTTTTTTAAAGGAAGATTTACTCAAAGGTTATGACAAGGATATAAGGTTTTGTCTGTTTAGTCTATAGGAATCTAGTAAAATCTGAAAGACTTAGTAGCAATAATAATCACCCTTCCTCACTAGATATAATATTTTTCACCTTTCACCATCTTTTGTACTGAACTTTTGTCATCATTCTCCCAATTCTGTCCATGAAGAGTGTTAAAATATGAAAAATATCTATAAAATGGAATGGCTTATTATTGAATATGTCTACAAAGTCTCTGGACTCTTATTAAAGTTTTAAAGTTTATAAAACTTTCATATGAATTTAACTTGTTGTTTTTTCCTCTGAGTTTAATATATTTCCAGGGAATTAAAGTAAAAAAAATCATCTTTTAAGTAAATGAAAGTCTGGGCAATATGAGCAGCAAATGCTGTGACTAGAAATGCATTTTTTTCCTGGAAATAAAAATTAAATAAAACTTCATATAGCTATTCTATTTCTAGAACCAAGTATAGCATTACATAAAAATGCAACTCAATACTTAAATTCCTTGAGTTTTGAATGTGTTCTTAAGATGAATAAATTATTTCTTCTAGTACTTCTCAGTCATAGGAGGATATCTGTATATCTATCTATCTATCTATCTATCTATCTATCTATCTATCTATATATATATATATTTATATATATACATGCATATATAATCATACATATTTATAAAATATACATAAGTGTATATATGTGTATATGTGCATACACAACTATTTCCATATTATATATCTATATCTCTGTATGTAATTACCATAAGCTGTTACCTTGTTTTAGAGTAAAGGTGGGGCAGAAATGTGCCATAAAAAGTCTTTGAAGTCATCTTTGAAAGGTATATGTGTGGAGGAATGAATAGAAATATATCAGTATTTATTATACACGGATACAAGAAAGAGTGACAGCAAGAGAGAGAGAGAGAGAGAGAGAGAGAGAGAGAGAGAGAGAGAGAG
>NW_027186349.1:15521144-15582691 GCF_028583685.1 Petaurus breviceps papuanus
AGAGAGAGAGAGAGAGAGAGAGAGAGAGAGAGAGAGAAGAACAAGAACAAGGAGGAGGAGAATAAGAATAAGTAAAGAAAGGAGGGTAATATAAAGACCTTTTTAAAACATATCCCTAGTCTACCAATTAGAAAAGGAGTTCCAGAATTTTAAGGAAGAAAATGACACATTGAAAAGGGTAAAGTGAAGTCAGTGAAATTATAAGGGTTCAAGAAATAATTAAACAAAATATGAATGGAAAAATAGAAGAGAAAGTGAAAATCTTATAGAAAAACTATAGATTTGAAGAATAGATCAAGAAGAAAATACAAAAATTAATTAGACCAACTGAATATTATGATAAAAAAGAATGTTTATAAAATAACACAAGAATTTATTAGAGGAAATTGTTCTGAAGCATTAGAACAAAAGGTCAAAGTAGAAACAGAAAAAAAAATCTGTAAATCACTGCTTAAAAGTGATCCTACAAGGAAAACTCATAGGAATATCATAGTCAAATTCTGAATCCTCCAGCTCAAGAATAAAATGTTAAAAGTAACAAGAATAAAACAATTTAAATATGATGGTGCAACAATTAGAATCATAAAAATTCTAGTAGCAAAGACATTAAATAAAGGACTGCAGGTTTTGAAACACTATATATTGAAGAGCAAAAGAATTGCAGCTCAGGCCAAAAATATCACACCCAGCAAAGGTAAGTATAATCCTGAATGAAAAGAAATGAATATTTGATCAACTGTTAGACTTTCAAGACTTTGTTTAAAAAAAAAAGAACTTAACTTAATATAAGTTTTGACATACAAGAGTGAAGAGAAATGTAAGGTACATATCAAAGACTGATTATAAGGCATGTTATAAAGATAGACCATTTACTTTTTAAATATGTAAAGTGTATGTCAAAGATTCCTATAAATAATTGGGTAACTCATTGCATTAGCAAGCACCCTAGCACACCTAGGATAACTTGCTAGCAGAGATTCTGTTATCTGCTTTTCTAAAGGAAATACAGTTTTAAAGGAGTTACCAATCTTACTTTATTAACAGACAGTTAAAGGCAGATAAGTAGAAAGAATTGAATATCAAGAAATAATTCAACAAGGCTCCAACTGTCTGAACAAAGTAATACAGCCACCTACATATACCAGCAGATGGGGAGAGCACCAATATCTGAGTAATGGGAATGGGGTGGGGTGGGGGGTGCAGGTCTTAACAAATGGCTACTCAAGAGTCCTGTCAGGGAATTAAAAGGTACTTCTCATGAGTAAGTCCCCAAAGCAAAATGCCAACCTCTACTATATAACAAAGCCTCAGCCCATGTTTGGCTCAGAGCCAGAAGGCACACAACCTATTTACCTCAGCACAGCTGTGAATTATCAGGTTTCAAAGCATATTAATGCTTCAGATGTTTACAATTTAGCCTGTGTCTGGGAAACTGAACTCCAAAAAGAAAAAATAAATCCACCTTGCTTGTGCTTAAATTCATAAAAAAGATTGGAATTTACTCCAAGGCATTTAACAACTTCTAAAAAGAGTAATTATTTTATACAAATGAGGTCCAAGAGGAAGAATCATTACAGAGGAATTAGATTGTGGAGAAGGGCTGGCAGTTCTGGTAACCTACTTTCATCATGAATGGGTTTAAGGGGGAACTATATATTTATTTATTTAGAACAGTATAAAAGTCTTCTAAATTCAGAAGAAACAAAATGGTAGGGACATAGGGAAGGGTAGAGGACAATGGAAGGTTCTTTAGAGGGAAGGGTTAGAGGATAGCTAAAAGAGGGTATAGAAGTGTGTTTATATTTATGGAAATGGGAGAATAGGAGAGAGATGCAGGCAAGAAAGTAATAGCAAGTCAAGTTAGTGAGTAGAAGTAAAGTAGAGGAGGCAGGAGGGATAGGAAATATGAGATATGCACAAACATAGAAACAAAAATCAGGAATAGAATTTGTTTTGGAAAATGTATGCATGTATAAGCATGTATATATGTTTGTATATATGTATACATATATATGTTTGTATATGTCTGTATATATGTCAGTGTCTATATCTCTAACTATAGAGAAACATATCCAAACTTAATTGTGGCCTTCTTGGGGGGGGGGGACAGGGGAGGAGTAAAAAAAGTATAAAGTAAAAGAGCACACAGCAGAGAACAAAAGAAAACTTACAAGGAAGCAAAAGAAAAGATGGATAGCAACATGTATTATTTATCATACCGGCTTTCTTGAAATTAAAAAAATATATATTTTTTGCATATTTGGAATCATCTCTTATGTTCTGCTATCCACATGACATGCTTTATTTTCTTTCTTTATATATAAGTTCCAATATTTAAACTATATGTTTTTGTTTCTTTTCTCTATTCTGTATTTCTGTTCTGATGATGGATTTGAAAATAAAATTAAAAAAAATATATATCCCTGAAAATGTAATGTCAAATAAAATATATGTTTATATGTGCTTATTTGCTGGATAATTTAATAATACATATTTATCCGTATATATGTTAATAAGTCTATATACATAGATAACATGTGAGTTCTCCATATAGATTTTGTGTATCCACATGAGTTGCTCTTAATATGTTTCTCAGGAAACATCCATAGATATTTATGGAATATTGTTTATAACTCTCCAAGAGAATATATTGATTTTTTTTAGAGAGGAGCAGGAGACTTAGGCCACAGGGGTGACCCACTCTGCTTTCCTCAATAAGGAGATATTTGGCTATAATTATAACTACCTGCCTATTTTAATATTGGAAGCCTAGAGAAAATTAATTTTCAGTTCATGTAACTCCTATGACTGCTGTTCCTTAATAGTTAAGGAGTTAGGATTAGGGTAAGGTTTAGAGTTAGAAAGACAAAGACTGTATTCCCTTTCTGCCACATGCTACTTACACAAACATGATCACCATCTAAAGATGAGGGCAAGGGGATACTTCAGTCATATCATGTTATGTCGAGCATGTAGTCCCCCTCTAACTCTGCAACGTAATCCAGTATAGCTTACTATCATTAATAAGTTATTTAAAATATTACTTGATTTAGTAAGGTAATATTCAAAAGTTCTGAAAAAAGGGAATACTTCACTTTCCAATAAAAAGAAATAGAATTACCTTGTCCAATTTGATATCTCTATTTGATCTCTTTAACTGGTAAAAATGTCATGGAAAGATTACAGGAGACATGGTTTCTTGCTTTGGGTAATTAATGCTCTACTCTCTGAGTGACCATGGATAAGTCACTTTTTTTCAATTTGAGGCTCTACTTACTTAACTGTAAAAAGAAATTGGGGATTAGATGAGATCTCTAATGTGCCTTTTAATTTTAACTTTCTCTGTTTATAGAATTCAGAAGCATTTCAAGTTCCATAATAAAAATGTATCAAAGTAGATTTTTACAAATTATCCATTCATTCTACTTATTTACTTAAAAAAAGCTAATTCAGATCTGAAAGGAGAAGTTATTTATTAATTTCAGATGATTTGCAAATCATTTATGACTTCAAGTCAAGTAAGTATTGGTGTTTTGTTCAATGTGTTTTTCTTTAAATTTCTGGAACTACCATGGCCTTTATGAGTTAGAAGAGCCAAAAAAAAAAGTTAAAATTGATTTGTATTTTATTTAGTCATTTTACTTAGTTTTTTTTTTCTTTGTAATGATACAATAGCATTGACAATGAGATAAATGCTGATCTAATTAGGAATTGGGGAAGAAGAATTCAACTAGGAATCAAAATATGTGCAATTCTAGAAGTACCACTTACTATATACTTATATTTTGAAAATAAATAAACTTTTCTTCTAGTCACACACCATTAATTGGGTCATATTTCAATTTTCTTTTTCATATTTATTATTGTTACTTTTTTTCTTCTGCAGAATGACTACCTTGAAAGATTGCATTTAGGGCTCTCAAGTAAAATAAAAGCTATAGATAGATAGATGATAGATAGATAGATAGATAGATAGATAGATAGATAGATAGATAGATAGATAGATAGATAGATAGATAGATAGATAAATAGATAGATAGATAGACAGACAGAGATATAGAGAGATACAAAATGGAATGGTGAATATATGTATTTATATTCATATCTATATAGATATAAATTCATATTAATATAGTTATAAATATATCTGTGCTTGGTCTCCCTTTCCAAACTGATATCCATTAGACAGATGTATTAAATATGACCTGAATTCATAATAATTCTGCATCAAGCAGGGTAATTATGAAATGAATCATATCTATTGCTTCCACTTAGAGAGAAAAACCTTCTAACAATGGACTAGGGTTTCAATTTCCCACCCTGACCTTTGCTCCTGTAATAATAAAGCTTCCCTTTCTCCTGTAATGACTTCCATTGTGATCTTACACTACAAACAAACATTAGGCATCATAAAAAGGGTTTAATCACAGAAGTTTATGAGAAATAATATTGAAACTTTCAAAGATTTTCTTTAACAGAATAAAATTTTAAAACAGACAAAATTAAGCAAATTTAAATCTGTTGTGGGTTAGAGTTCACCTTTTCAATCCTCTTTCAAGTTGGTTTGTTTTTATCAGTATTACTACTAGTAAAGGGAGGATCTTTGATAAAATCACAGTCACATAAACCATAGCTTGTTGCTTTAAAAGTTTCCTCTCGTTGTCGAAAGAAGGGAACCTTAGAGGTCATAGACATCATCTGTGGCCATGGTCTTGCTGTTTTCAAGAGACACTTCCACCCCTCTCTTCTTCCTTATTCTCCTTCACAGTCTCTCAAGCTCCGGCCAAAACTGTGCTTCAAAAATTCCATAGCCTTTCCTGAAACCCATAGGAGAGCTAATTATGAGTCTGTTTTTCTCTATTCCAAAACTGAGAAGAATTACAAATCTCAGGGGTTTTTGTAGCCAGTAAGTCCCTTGAAAGGGTGTAATTTTAATAGTCATTTATGTGTTAACTCTCATTAGATTGAGAGCTCCTTTAAAGAAAGGAGGTTTTTTCCCCCTTACTTTGTATCTATAATATTTAGCATAATAACAGATACATAGCATGTGCTTAATAAATTCTAACTGACTGATTGATGAACTAAGAGAAATAATGGAGAAGAGGAATGCCTGGGAAAACTGTCATGGAGTATCTTGAATATATTCATGGGGACTGAGAGGTAAGCACTAGAGAACCAATACTATAGGAACTGCCCCAGGAAGCATCCAGCAAAAGTAATGTATCAAAAGGTCAACAGAACAAAAGCTGTAGAGAATCATGTACCAAAGGCAGAGATGGAGGAGATGCTGGTTTTCAATGTACAATGTATTTCAATGTATATCATGTTGGTGATTCTTATATTTCAACTTCTCCTTCACTTATACTTATTCTACTTCACTTGTTTTCCTAAGAGTTATAAATGTTCCAAATCTTTATGTTTTAAGTGGATGTGAACTTTTTAAACATTTTTTTTTGTTTTAAAGCTACTTTCTCTGAGACAAATATGGTTAACTATGGCACTGCTGATCCGTGTTTGATTACTCCAATGCAGCAAAGAAAGGAATAGAGGGAGAAGTTCAAAAGGAGAGAGAGAGAGAGAGAGAGAGAGAGAGAGAGAGAGAGAGAGAGAGAGAGAGAGAGAGAGAGAGAGAGAGAGAGAGAAAGAGAGAGAGAGAGAGAGAGAGAGAGAGAGAGAGAGAGAGAGAGAGAGAGTTTTCAAGATGGTATTATGGAAATTCACCAAAGTTAATTATAGCTGGAGGCTCATACTGAACAAAAGGGAATTATTATTTCAAAGTTTCCCAGAACAAGGACAAAACTGAGATTCAGATCATTCCTAAAGAATGAGTTTATTTGCTTTAGTTTGGGGAACTGTGGCATTAGGGGAAGTGCGATTTGAGATATCTCTTTTCCATTGTCTTTACACTGTTGGGTTAAAAGCAGGACCATTTTTGTTTGTTTGTATTCTGACACATAGTGATTAAAGGGCTGGGTACCATAAAGGTTTGAGTACATAAGGAAGTAACGAATTGTTATCCTTATTAGCATATCAACTTGCTGCTGCACACCATTGTTACACAGGACACTTTGATGGGATTTTGGAAGAGCAGACATCTATAGCCAGAGAATTGATTGACTTGAAACAGAAGATTTTGGGCTATGGTGAGGGTTCCATATCCATTTACAAACACCACAAAGTCTGTTTTTGTCTGGTGGTTATATTATCAGCCAAAACCTTGTCAGCTGCCTTTCATTTTGTGAACAAATTTCCTTTTGCAAATCATCTAAAGGAATCATGTATCATATAGTATCATAAAGCAGTCAAATGGGAAAGGTTTAAAACTCAAGAATGCCAAGAATTCACATATATTTGAAGTCTCAGTTATAGTTTATAAGATAATACTATATTTTATTTTTAAAACAGGAATTCAATCTTGAAATGTGACCAGGAATTTTAATTTTATTTTTGAGATTTCAAAGACTTTTGAAAATACACAAAATACTTTTGTTCTTATTGTAAATCCTACTGAGCTCTGAATTTACCATAGGGAGAATTATTTAATCCAAAGGTACTAGCTATACTAAAGGTTTTCTCAGGAGACATGTGAAATAATTTGTTAAT
This sequence comes from Petaurus breviceps papuanus, assembly GCF_028583685.1. Classification (NCBI taxonomy): domain Eukaryota; kingdom Metazoa; phylum Chordata; class Mammalia; order Diprotodontia; family Petauridae; genus Petaurus; species Petaurus breviceps. The sequence continues at coordinate 15,527,748 of NW_027186349.1, forward strand.
ATTACAAGCAGCCAGGAAGAAACAATTTGAATATTGTGGAAACACAATCAGGATAACCCAAGATCTGGCAGCTTCTACACTGAGGGATCAAAGGGCCTGGAATGTGATATTCCGGAGGTCAAGGGAGCTGGGATTAAAACCAAGAGTCACCTACCCAGCAAAACTGAGTATCATGTTTCAGGGGAAAATATGGTCATTCAGTGGAATAAAGGACTTTCAAGCATTCTTGCTGAAAAAACCAGAGTTGAATAGAAAATTTGACATTCAGATACAAGAAGCAAGAGAAGCATGAGAAGGTAAACAGGGAAAAGAAATCATAAGGAACTTATCAAAGTTGAACAATTTTTTTAAAGCAATTGGGGTTGAGTGGCTTGCTCGGGGTTGCATGGCCTGTTGTTGTTTCTGGGTGTGGTGCTGAGTGTCTGGGCCCAGATTTGATCTGGGTCATCCCGGCACTGGGGCCGGTGCTCTTGCTCGCTGAGCCACCTGGCCAAAGTTGAATTATTAACATTCCTACATGGAAAAACAATAATTGTAACTTATGAAACTTTTCTCAGTAGTTGAAGGGATTAGAAATATATATGTCTTTATATGAGGGTATGCGGGCATATGAATACATATGTGAATGTGTGTATATACATTTACAGGTATACATAGATAGAGGGCACAGGACCAATTTAACAGGAAGGGATGATACTTAAAAGGTGAAATTAAGAGGTTAGAGGAATATAATGAGAGGAGATGGGGAGAGACAGAGTGGGGCAAACTATCTCATACAGAAGAGGCAAGGGAAAATGGTTACAATGGAGGGGAAGAATAGAAAGGCAAAAGGGAATGGGTCAACCTTATTCCTATTGAATCTGGCTTGAGGATGGAGGGAAATACACACTAAATAGGGGATTTCACCCTCCAGGAGAATAGGAGGGGAGGGGATGTGAGGGGGGATGATGGAAGGGAGGGCAGGCTGGGGGGGGAGGGAAGTTGGAAGCACCCACTTGTGAAAAGGGACAGGATCAAAGTAGAGGACAGAACAAGTGGGAGGGGGGATAGGAGGGAGGGAAATATAGTCAGTCTTTTACAATACATCTACTATGTTATTGTTTTGCATTAGCCACACATGTACAACCTATACTGAACTGCTTGTCTCCCCAGTGGGGGTGGGTGGCAGGGGGGGAAGGGAATGAATCTGGAATTGAAAGTTTTAAAAATCAAATATTCAACTATATATATGTGTGTGTGTGTGTGTGTGTGTGTGTGTGTGTGTGTGTGTGTGTATACTATTTTAAAAAAGAGGGGAAATTAAAAAAAAAAGAAATAATTTGTTAAGACATACAGGTGACATGGCTTACTTTTGAAAACCTAGGATGGTATTTTTTTTTCAGTTTAATCATCAATGTCACATAAAAAATCAGGGTCTTAGCTTTAAAGGAAATCTGTGAAGCTCATATATACAATATTTATTTTGGATATCTATTTGAAAGATAATCATCAGTTGATCATGTTTTAGATAAAGTAACTCATGAAGAATCTCAAGTAATAATTCTAAAGATTATGGCATGTATTAATATAAGGGAGACCCATACCAACAGAAGCATAGGTCCTCAAAATGCCAAAATTTGTGTGCATTACCAATGATAGATCAAACAAATAGCAAGAGATTAACAATATCCAGGTACTGTCGAAGCTCATCCTACCTTAGGACTGGAATATATATGCATATTTCAAGTCTCACTGGTTAATTGAATTCAATTCATTATACCAGTTATTAAGTGCCTCCTACACACCAAGCAATGTCCTCATAGATAATGCAAAGAATGTCCTTGCCATTAAGGAGCTTAAAACCCAGTTGGAGACCATCTACAAAATGGATGCTGACAAATGGAAGAGGGTAGAGACCAAAAAAGTACTCAGCATAGAAACATGATATTTGTGCAGTATGTGGAATTGAAAACAAGCAGTTATGCTGATGATAAGTGAAGAGCTACCTGGAAATGTTCAGGTACCAGTCCTCTAAGAAGACAGACTTTGGGAGGAGTTCAGTGATCTACCCTCCAGGGCTCCTATCAGAGGAGAAAGACTACTGAGGAATTAAAGAAGGTGGCTAATTATAAGGTTTGATGGAGACCCATTTCACATTGGAGAAAAATGGAGCATTTGGGAAACTTGAAGAAATAAAAACTCAAAAACTTACAGAGAAATTATGAAAAAAAAGTAGTAGTAGTGATGGGGTACCTGGGGTCTAGGTCAATTTGTGAAACCAACTTGTGAAACCAGTCTGTGAAATTGTAACTGCAATTTGTATTGTAAAATTGTTATCTGTAAAATTCCTTTCCCAACCTCCAACTCTGCCCCTTCCCCCTATCCACACCAAGCCTAGGCAACACCTTGGGACTGCTTTGTTCTTACTTAATCCCTCATGTCTCCTCCAGCCTGGCCCAAATCTTATCTAAACTATCTATTAACATGCTCCTCTTGGTCAGCTCTGACCTTTGTCTATGCATTGAGGCCCTTCCCTCAGGCCAGCTCTGACAATGGCAGCCCTACCCTTTAAAAGTAAAAGCATGTACCCCTCTCATTCGCAGGTCCCCTAAAGGACTCTTGCCCGCTTCTCATGGAAGTGTAGCAGGTCCCCTAAAGGACTCTTGCCCGCTTCTCATGGAAGCCTAACAATAAACTTCTACAACTCTCACTCCAATTAAGCCTGAGACCTTGAATTCTTTCCAGAGGATATTGCAGGTTTTCTGGTCTTGGATAAGATCAGAATATCTGCTGAACCTTTTGGGATCCCCTCCCCCATCAGCAGCATTCCCAATTATCATATCACAATCATCAGAATTGCTCAATAAAAAATTATATTAGTAGTAACAGATTGGAGAAAGGAAACAGAAAAAAATCAGGTATTTATTATACAATAAACCCTAAAATAAAAACCATAAAAGTAATCTGACAATTAAATTTCTTTATGTCAAAAACTACAGAAAAAAAGGAAAAGCAATTTAATTAATAATAGTTAGAGAAGCATTTTATAAATCATATCACATTAAGTTCTGGAAGCAAAATATTAAACATTCAGTTCTTTTGAAAAAGAAAACAGAGGGAAACAGATAAAAGGTATCTATCAGAACAAGAGCTGGGGTAAATTTTTTTAACCAAAAAAGGATTAGAAGAGATTAGAAAAAGATCAAATAAATAATTCTAACAATGAAATCATGAAGTCTGAATGAGAACAAAATGAATATTATTAATACAAGAAGGGAAAGAGGCAATTGGGAAAAATATTTACCTTAAATATTTTAAAGAAGGATCTGATATCCAAAATAAAGACTGAAAACAATCAACAACTATGCGAAAAATTACTTCAAATCCTTACAAGAGAAATGCACATCAAAACAACTCTAAAGTTAGACTTTATAGCAAATAATTTACTTAAGACCAAAAATAGGAATAGTAAATGTTGGATGGATTGTGATACGAAGATGGGTTTCAACTATGCATACTTAAATACCTACATGCATACTTAAACATGCAGATATGTGCATATTATGAATAGGTATATATTAATAGTATATGTATATAAATATACACGCATTATTCATGTATATATGTGTGCATATACACATATGTATATATAGAAATAGATAAATATATGCATGTATGTAGGTTGTATGTGTATATGCTTTTTTATTATATTTATATACATGTATATAAATACATACAAATATTTTGTATAGATGTGTGCATGTCTCTGTGTTTGCATATGTGTATAGGTGTATATGTGTATATTCTTTCCCCCAGGGAGGGCATAACATCTCACACATAGATATATCCTGGGACAGAGTCACATTAACATTCTGCTCCTAAAGGGTGTTGTCTCTCTTCTAGGTACTATTGTACTGTGGACTCACTTGCTACCTCATCCCTCTCTACTACGCCCTGCACGATATTACTTCACTGTTTTTCTCATTTGGTCCTTATGTATAGAATCAGAATATTGTAGCATCTCTCTGTGTTCATTCTTCTTCAAATACTGTTGTAGTTGTGAGCAAATTTGCACACCATTGCAGATACATAAGCACCTGTGTAGCACCAGATGCTGTTTAATCTGTGGGTAACTTTCTGTATAGTCCTCCAAATTCATGTGCCAGATTATTCTGTCTTTGAGTCTAAATTGACCCATATTCTATGTTTTTTTATCAAGAACCTGTGACTCAAGACTTTAATCTCTTTATAGACTTAATTGGTAAAATCATAATTCTGACAACATCCACAATTTATTCCTCTCACACAGTAATTGCACTTTTGACACACTAGGCACAAATATCCAGTAGCTGGATACTTCTTTTTTATTAAATACTCTGGCTAAAAATTTTCAAATATATCTAACAGCCACAGGGAGCTATGTGACCTGCCTTCCTGTCATAGCTATATCCTTGACTATTTCTGAGCGTCATATATTTTTTAATTTTAGAGGCTTTATTTTTTTACAAATACATTTGTTTTCTACATTTTAAAAGCAGAATATTGGCAAAGGAGTTGGAAATTTTTTTTTAAAAGCTGCTTTCATAGAGACAAGGAATATGAATTTTGTCACCACAGTAACTTAAAAATGAGACTGATCACATAGTTGATTATCCTGTAGTCTATGATATTTTTTATGGTAATAATAAACCATAACAAGTATTAGAGTATGAAAAGCAAAATGGAACAGTGAGCAGAATCTCCACTTCTCCAACTACTGGTGTTTTCTTCTGGAATTTTCAGTGAGATGTAACAGTGGCTGGCCTGGGGTCAAGAAGATTCATCTTCCTGAGTTTAAATCTGGCCTCAGACATTACTACCGTGTTTCCCCGATAATAAGACCTATCCCGAAAATAAGCCCTCCCCTTACTGTGTAAGATTCCTCTAAAATAAGCCCTCCCCCGAAAATAAGCCCTATTGAGATTGCTACTGTAGTGAAGGTGATCCCCTGCGCTACACGCTACATTACAGTACCCTCTGTATGCACCGTCCCCAGTGAAACACACGCCGCGCTCCGCGCTGCATCCAATCAGAGCTGCAGCAGTGAGCGCGTCATCCTGTTCTTCCCCAGTGATTTGCTTATTGAATAAAGGCACATTTTTTTGTTCACATTTACCTGTTTATTAAAATTGCTCTCATTGTTCATTAAAATAAGCCCTCCCCTGAAAATAAGCCCTCTGGTGTTTTTCTGTCCAAAAAAAATAATAAGGCAGTGTCTTATTATCGGGGAAACACGGTAGCTGTGTGACGCTAGGCAAATCACTTAACCCTGTTTGATTCAGTTTCCTCATCTGTAAAATGAGTTGGAGGAGGTAATGGCAAATGACTCTAGTATCTTTGCCTAGAAAACCCCAGACTGGTCACAAAGAGTTGAACATGACTGGAAAAAGACTAAACAACAACCTCCAATTACCTCAACCACGTTACAGTTATTGTCTTGCCCATCGCCAAAACTGATTCCAATTCTCTTCACCTCTTACTGGAGGTGAGGGTCTGAGGATACTGTAGAGTGTGTCCCAATTCTGTCGGATAATTGTACCTGTTCAAATATGATTTGGTGAAAAGCCACCCTTCTTGCAGTGAAAATGAAGTTGAGGCTACTCTCCAGAGACGTTAGATACCAAGATTCTCCTGTACCTCAGCTCTGCTCCTCCTTGCTCCTAATTTCATTGGTGGCCTCCTCAATCCCTACAATCTTTCTCTCTCTGTCCCAAGTCTTTGGTCCTTTCTTATATGCTCTTTGTGCATTTCTCTCTCTCTGTCTCTTTCTCTCTCTCTTTGTCTCTCTCTCTCTCTCCCTTCCTTATCGAACAGAATCACTATATATAAATCTGTAGGTAAGATTAATAACACATTTATATAATGCAGCTCTATTTGCAAAGTAATTTTCTTGCATGCTATAAGGTTACTATTCAAAACACATGTTCATTTTACAGATGAAGAATTGAAAATATAGAGAGATTATGGGGATTGTGCTTCATCACAGTTAGGGAATAATGGAACCAGGTATGAAACTCACATGTCCTGAAACCTGCTCCAGCTTCCCAATAACTTCCTCACTTTGCATCATGACTATTCATAGAGTTATCTTTTCCAAATCTTCCTGCCATGCACATTTCAGCAAATGGGTTGTCTCATATGCATTATGCCAGATACAGCATAGGTTTCCAAGTGTTTCATTAAGGCATAAGGGACAAATTAATTTAAAAATTCCATTCATATGATTTCTTTCCCCAAATCCCAACATACATTTGCAAACTTGTCGGTAGGTCTAAAATAAAATTGAAAGGGATCAGAGTCCCTGCAACTATACCAGTTTTAATTATCCCAACTTCGGGGGAAGAAAAATTAAATTGAAGGAAAGGAAAAAGACCCCATAGTAATTTTGTTTTACTTTGACAGCAATAAAGGTTGTTCCAAGGAACAGTAGGAAAGTGCTTATTTTCTTTTAGTGACTTTTCATGTAATTATATGTTCTTATATTAATAGCATTTAACTTGTTAAAAGTAATCACAATCATATGTTTTCTTTGAATTTCTTTAAGGTGCCTTATAGATAAATTTAAAAATTCACTTCTATGTTGGCAAAAATATGTATAAAGAAATGCCAGAAAAAATAAGATTACAACAGGAGAAAAGAAAACAGTCTGGAGGGAAATACAGAGTTAATGAAAAAATAGAATGAATACTGAGAAATTAATGCCATACAATGGAGCATATAAGAAAGGCAATGTAACGTCATGGGATGCAAACAGGGTTTGGGGATCCAGAAATGTCCAGGTGAAAGGAGAGGAAAACAAATTACAGAAGTTTAGAACATAGTGAGTCAGGAATGGAGTCGATAATAGACTAAAAGTACTAATATGCTGTAGCAGCACGCACCCCAAGCATCCTCAGGGTTTGTTGCCAACACAGGTTCTTTGATCTGCTTTGTTAAAGGAAAGCAACTCAAAATGGGTTAACAAGCTTACTTTAATCAGTCAAACATATATTGTTTACCTCGTTCAGGGGAAAAAGGTCAGCACCCTGAACTTCAAAGTATACAGGCAGAATTATCAAGACAGAAACAGATCAAGTAGACAGCTTTCCAAACCGTCCAGCCATTACATCCATACCAAATCAACATCTGGGTTTCAACATCTGTTTTTTTCAAAGCCGGGGGGCTCTGGACAATGGCTTCCCAGAATGCAGATCAAATCACAGAATACTTCTCAAAGTGAACCCCCAAAACAAAGCTACACATCATGGCTTATATAGCCTTCTCCTGGCTCAGAGAATGTAACAACCTTTTGGACCCACTGGCCAATCAAAAAGTATCAACTGAAAAACAAGCCTCCCACCCCAGGCTCCAGGTGCACTTTAGCCTAGGGGCAGGGAAGATCTTTAAATTTGCATTTCCATTACAGATGCTCAGACAAGGATCTTGCCAACAGACTTTTAAAATAAGGAAGGGAATAAATAATAGGGAAGAGACACCTATAGCAAAGCAGAGAGGTAGACTTCTGGAATAGAAGATTATTAGCTTTCCATTCAGTTCAGGGCCAGAGCTATCTTTTGTATGGCTGAACTTGATGGCACAGCTATCAGTAACAGCATCAGACTAGAATATAGGATTTAGATTAGGAAACCCTGCAAAAAGCTTCTGACACCAGAAAAGCTGCCACATGCCTTAAGATGTCTCCTTCAAGTTATCTTTTGCTTCTATCACCTCACAGTCATTAATATTTTCTATATGGCTTAGCAGAGGAAAAGGGGAAAATTATCCCTAGCAAATGATATTTTAAGATAAATATTAATATACAGTTAGCACAGAAAATAGGATTTCTATGCATATAGACTGTTTGATATCAGGATATTTTATAAAAGTTAAATGGCTTTATTTCTTATACTAGATAATTGATTATATATACACATTTATATGCATGTATATATATATATGTATGTTGAATGTGTGTATCTATATGTACATATGCACCCATATATACAAATGTGTATAGGTAGTGTATGTATATGATTTATCATGATTTATCATGAGTTTTACTCACAATGACGGTATTGTAAAAGTTATTACTACCATTTTTCACAAGAAGAAACAAAGGCTTAGAGAGTTGAAGTGGATTTCCCAGGGATATGTTTCAATTCTATCCAATGAACAGTTGTTCACCAAGAACAATGAAATTTAATAGAAAAGTTACAACTGAAATTCTTCCTTTATTCTATTTAGTATTATTTCCATTACTTTACATTGCTTCTCTCAATTTGACATACAACCTCTAAATATATGTATTTTTTTCTGATTGACTTCTCAAAGTAGGAAGACATCTAACATCAATATCTAAAAGACTCAGACTGTCCATATGGATCCCCAATGATGACTTCATTGATCCCCACTCATAATTTCATTTATATATATGTGGCCATGTGAGAAAAGGATGCTCACATTGGTTGATTAAATACAGCTTGTGCAAAGCAGGAATAGTCTCTGGAATCTGATCCATCCCATTTCAAGTTAGGCTACATATTTCACACTTTGAGAGGGACAGGAGAAAGGATATTGATTGACATTTATCCCCTACTAACTTATTTCTATAAAGAGTAAAGGATTGGAATTCTATATATCTCCCCCACTTAAATACTTCAGGTCTATGATTCTGATTCAAAATAAGCAAAGGTTTCCTCTTCACTAACTCTTAGTTTGTACTAAATAATTTAATTCTTCCTAACCAATTGCTAATTATGTTAAGACAATTACAAAAAGTGAATAGCTAGTAAATCATTTTATCCAAGAAAAGAGAAAACCAAAATTAAAGTCATAGCATCATAGCGGCTGTTCTAAAAAGGTTGTTTCAGATGGGAGTGGGATTAGATCTGAGCTCAACAAAAGGAGAGGTCCCAATCTCACTGGGGCAGCTAGGTAGCTTTGCAAATAGAGTGCTGGGCCTGGAATCAGGAAGACTCATTGTTATGAGTTCAAATCTAACCTAGATACTTGCTAGCTGTGTGACCCTGGGCAAGTCACTTAACCCTGTTTTCCTCCATTTCCACATATGTTAAGTAAGCTAGAGAAGGAAATGGCAAACCTCCCCAGTATCTTTGCCATTAAAACCCCAAATTGGGTTGCAAAAAGTTGGACAATCTGAAAAATTACTGAACAATAAAAAAAAAAAGAAATCTCACTTAAGGGGAAATTCTCTCTCTGAAGTCTCTACAAATGCAAACTTGAAAACAAAGACAGGTTGAGGAGCTATCTTTTTTGCAAAGTCTGCAGTTTTCAAAGTTTTTCCATGTATCTCCACTGAAAATTGTTTCAAACTACTCATGCCCCCGCTCCTCCAAGTTCTGGCACACATTTTACCCTTCATGGGAATCTATGGTGTGAATTCAGCATTGTTCATTGATTCAGTCATGTTCTGCTCTTAGTGAACCCATTATGGGGTTTTCTTGGCAAAGATACTGGAATGGTTTAATATTTCCTTCTTTAATGGATTAAGGCAAACAGGAGTTAGGTCACTTTCCAGAGGCAAACTTCTAGTAGGGGTCTTTTTGAACTCGTTTTTTTCTAACTCTGGTACCAGCTATCTACTTAATCATCTAGCTGCCTCTAAGGTAAACTGAGACTAAATGAATTGCACAGGATCACACAGCTGATAACTGTTTGATACCAGATTTGAGCTCAGGTCTTCCTGACTCTAGATGCAGTGTTCTATTCACTAAGCTATATAATTGTCTCTACTCAATTTACCTTACATTCCATCAATTAAGGTTAAATGTACCTAATGCAACAACATGAAAAATATGATGGACTTGGTAGAAAGTTTGGTCACAAATATTGTTGATAACATAAAGGAGAAGAACACATTGTTTTTATTTTCATTTTTTATGTTACCCATTCTTGTTTCACTTAATAGTGACCCCTTCTCCCCAACTGTTTGGATCAACAATACAGTATTCATAATGCTGACGGAAACTATAAATATATTGATATGGTTATTAATAAAAAATGTAACAGGCTCTCTACCAGGGGCCATAGCTAGAACATTTATTCAAATACCAGAAAACTGAGTGCCCAAACCAGAAAGTTAAAGCCATCACAATGGCCATGGAGAGGGCACATGTACCTAATGCAGTAAAGATCCACATTCTCAAGCCTTCAAAACAGAACAGGCTACCTCAGGCAAAGATTCTGCTCTCCTCACTCATGGTAAATGCTAGGCCATCACACAGCCTGCTCCCAGCAGGTCTGGCCCCACTGCAGTTCCTGTCCCTCGCAGTCCTCAGCAGGAGTCCTTAGCAGAAATTCTGGCTGGCTCAAAAAAAAAGAGTCCACACCACCTCTACTGACACTTATAGTCACCACTTTGGCTCCATCCCAGCTCCTACTTGACTCTGGCTCCTTCCTGCCCCTCCCCTTACTGCTATATTAGCAAGTTCAAGGGCCATGGAAGATCTTCAAATCCCATTACCATAACAGTGTTCTATTCCCTAACTTTATCTATATCCAGGACAACAAAACCTACTCCAATGAAAAGGCCTGAATTTATTGCATTCATACTCAGCCACATTATTAGTGGAAGAATAGCATTAACAATAAATACATGCAATAATTTTCATTTTAAAAGTTACTAAAGGTAAAATGGTAGGATTCAGGAACTGAGCAACTGGTTAATCAAATAATTAGGGTAGAGTGGTTAGGGATTGAGGACCTTTTTGACACTTTTGAAATATTACCATATGGATACTAATCCTTTTTTGTTAAAAGTAATTTTTTGGTTGAAGGAATCACAGATTCACAGAATCTCATCATTAAAATTGACCTCAGTGCTTAATTCATACCTGAAAAACAATCTCTTCTGAAACATAAACAAGTGTTCTTCTAGCCTTTTGTTAGTCAATCAGTATACATTAATTAAAGTCTTACTGTATAGGAGGCATTGTGCATAAACAAAGAAAAATTCAGTTCCTTTTCTCATGGAGCTTACATTTTAATGGAATAGACTATATGAAAAAGAACAATTGTACATACAAGATAAATCTTGTAAATTGCAGGTTAATTCAGAGGGAAGGAACTAATACCAGTGGAAAGGGGAAAGACATCTTGCAGAAGGTACAGCTTAAGGGAGATAGAACACGATTTATAAAGAAAATCAAGACAGCCATTCCCACTGTATTATCAAACATATGAATGGGAGTAATGTATAAGATGATGAGAAAAGAGGAAAAAAACAGGTTGTGATTTGCTTTAAAAATGAAACAGGGATTTATATTTGATCCTTGAGTTAATAGGAATTTCTTAGAATTAGTTGAGATGTGAAGTGACATGTTCAGATTTGCACTTTAGGAAGATTACATTGGTCCATGGGTGTAGAATGGATGAGAGTACGAAAGACATGAGGCAGGTATACCATACATAAAACAATTGAAATACTTCAAGGACGATGATAGATTCTATAACAGGGTGTGTGTGTGTGTGTGTGTGTGTGTGTGTGTGTGTGTGTAAGAAATGTTTTGAAGGTAGAACTAACAAGACTTGGAAACAAATTGTGTCTGTGGTATGATTATCAATCAGAAGTTAAGGATGAAACCAAAATTGACTAAGAGGGTGATATTGCCATTGAAAGTAATAGGGAAGTTTATAGTAGAAGAGGACATGGAGTAGCTGATGTTTGAGATAATGTTTCCTACTTCAGATATATTGGGATCAATTAGTCTACATATCCATTTTGAGATGTCCAAGATGCAGTTTGTTATGTGAAACTAAAGCTCAGGGGAGGAGTTAGGACTGGATAAATAAATCTCAATACCTTAGCATAGATGTGATCATTGATCCAATGAAAGCTGATAAGACCACTTGAGATAGCATAACAATAAACAGAGAAAAGGTCCTATTAGTACAAAGCCTGGGGGATACTCGTGATTAGTGGGTATGACTTGGATTAATATGGAGCAAATGAGACTGGGGAGCAGTTAAATAAGTAGGAGGAGGACCAGGAGAGAAGTGAGTCACCAAAATGTAGAGGGGAGAAATATTTAGATTGAGATATTGATCTGAAGTCTCAAAGACTGCAGAGAAGTAAAGAATGGTAAAGATAAATAAAAGGACATTAAATTTGGCAATTAAAAGATCATTGGTAACTTTTGAAAGATAAAGTTCAGTTGAATGTCCTGTTGGTTGCAGAGGATTTAGAATTGAGTTAGAGAAGAAAAAATGAAGTAGCTATTTACAGTTGGTTTTCTCAAGGAACTTAGCCCATTAGAAAATGAGAGATATGAAATGATAGCTAATGAGACGGTTGAAGCATTTTGTTTGGTTTTAAGTAACACAGAGTTGTTGTATATATTTGTTGATAGCAGGGAAATAAAGAGTAAATATGGGGACACTGAAGGGTATGATAGATTTTGTAGTGAACTGGAAATATGGAACAGCTTGGAATCATTGGTACATGTAGAAAACTTTGCCTTGGTAAGGGGAAGGGCTACTTATGTGAAATAGGGATTAACGAGGAGATATAGAAGAAGATAACTGAGTAATATGATTTGAAAAGAATGGAAAAAAAGGAGCGCACAACAAATTACTTTAAGTGAAATATGAGGCAAAGTCCTCAGCTGAAAGGGTTGGAAGAGAGGGTTTTGATGGGAAGCTTAAGAGGGAATGAAAAGATTTCAAATAGCTGCTGTGGTCAGTTGGATAGAAAATCAATTAGGGAAGTAAAAACAGTATTGCCTTTCTTTAGCGAGGACTTTGTTGAGATTATGTAACGCAGATTTGTAGTAGAACAAGTCAGCACAGTTTCATGATTTGGTCTGGTTCTATTCAGTAGCACGTGAATAGAATACAACCCAATAGAAGTTGGAAGATTTAAGGCTGATGTTTGTGCCAGGTATGATAGGATAAAGCAATTGGGAATAGAATGAGAAGACCTCCATTTATGGTAAACCTACTGTCTTCTCAGTTTATTCCTCTTTAGAATGGCTTCAATTGTTTGAGAGAATTCTTATATCAATTTTATTTGTTTTTCTCTTTGTCACATCTGCCCTTTGCTCCTAGTTCTGTCCCATGGGTCCAAACAAACCAAATCTCCCATCCCATTGCCATAACAGTTATTTCAACACTTGAACACAACTATCACACCTCTCTGATCCAACTCTTCTTTAATTTAAAAATCTTAATTATTTCAATTGATTATCATATTATGTAACTCTAAATCCTTTAGCATCCTAGTTGCCCTGCTCTGGTTAGTCTCTGGATAACCAATGTCCTTCTTATATTGGGGTATCCAGAATTGAATATACCATGCTAGATGTAGCTTGAACAAATCAGGGGGCAGAAGGATTATTGCCTCCATATTGCTAGAAATGGTTCCTCTTTTATTGTAGCCCGAGATCATATTAACTTTTTTTAAGCTGTCATATTATATTTAACTCATATTAAGTCTAGTCATCTAAAAAAAATCCAGATCATTTTTTTTTCTAGACACAATGTTGTTTGGCCTTGTTTTCTCCATATTGGATTTGTAAGGTTCTTTTTTTCTTCTTTGAGCCAATGGGTAAGATCTTACATCAATCCTTATTATGTTTCATTTTCTTGTATTCAAATGAATATTTTAGCCTATCATGCTCTATTACTTTTTGGATCCTTATTTGGAAGGGTTGGAATAAAGTGGTGTTATAGGAATGGGAATTTAAGATCTTACCCTGCCCCTAGGCCCTTTGATAGGCTTAAGTGACTCTGAGAACCTTCATTGATTTGAAAATATACTCTGCCCCCTAATAGGCTGAATGTGGTCACATGGAGCCTGTGGTAAGAGGCTTGCTTTTCAGGAATGCCCTCACCTTGGTTATTGGGCAGTGGGTCAAGAGGGTTGTGACATTCTCTGATCCAGGAGAAGGCTACATATACCCTAATGTGAGATTTTGTTTTGGGGCTCACTTTGAGAAGAGTTGTGTGATTTGACCACATGAGACTCTGGGCAGCTGTTGAGTCCCCTGGCTTTGAAAACCCAGACGTTAATGCTTCTCTCTCTGGTAACTGACTAGGTATGGATGTAATGGTCATGCAGCTGGAAGCCTGTCTGCTGATCTGTTTCTCTGTCTGTATTTTTTGTCTGCTTGTAACCTCTGTATTCTCTGAAGTTCAGGCTGCTGACTTTTTTGCCCTGAACTAAGTAAATGATATATGTTTGATGGATCAAAGTAAAATTGTTAATCCATTTTGTGATGCTTTCCTTTAGAAAAGCAGATGTAAGAACCTGTGTTGGCAGCCACCCTGGGTATGCTAGGGTGCTTGCTGCTATAAGTGGTTTACAGACAATGTAAAAAATATGCACATATGTATATGTGTGTATCCAAAACCTCATAGTAGCAAGAGAAAATAATTCCTCTCATATAACCACCTACTATGAAAAATAATCACCTTCTCTGACCCCTTTAATATTTTCTTTTGTGCTTTCCTTATGTATTTATCATAACATTTTTTTCTGTCATATTAATACTTTTTTGTCATTCCTCTAAAGAAGTTCAAATCACATGAGGGCAAGGACCATACCTTCTCAAACATATTTAGTTCTTATTCAGTTATTTAACTTGTGTCCAACTTTTCATAACTCCATTTGGGGTTTTCTTGAAAATAGATTAGAATGTTTTGCCTTTTCCTTCTCTAGCTTATTTTATAGATGTGGAAAGTGTGGTAAACAGGTTTAAGTATCTTGCCCAAGGTTACACAGAGATACAAAGTATCTGAGACAAGATTTGAACTCATGAAAATGTTTTTTTTTTAACTTTATACATGGTGTGCTATCACTGAGTGACCTAGCTGCCCCTTCTCAGATAGGTAATATGTTGTAATGACTAGAGCCTTGGACTTAAAGTCAGTAAGCCCTACATCCATACCCTGCCTTCAGATTTTTAGTAGCTGTGTGACCCTTGGTAAGTCTTGTGACTGCTCTGTGCCTCAGTTTCCTCATTTGTAAAATGAGAAGTTGAATATGATGGCTTCTATCTTCCATTTCTAACTCTAAACTTGTAATTCTACAATCTACACTTTATCTTGTCCCCAGTGCTTAGAACAGTGTTCTACATACATTGTATACTTAAACAGTATCAGCTTAATGAATGATTACACTGACATCACATATTTGAAGAAACTGGGATTTCATTAAAATGGGAACGACCCAGCGTGGAAACTCCCTCCATTAATATATAGCTAAATTCATTTATGATTCATTAGATGGATACCAAGGATTTGCATGAGGCACAAGGATGTTCAATGCCTTGTCTGGGGTCACTCAACTAGTAAGAGGCAGAATCTTCATCTAGTTGTTTCCTAACTAAAACCTCTTACTATCTTCATTTAAACTTCCTTAAAAAGTAATGCAAGAGAAAAATCTAGGGAAAAAAATTGCAGTGTGGACCTGTGAGATTACTGCATTTCTGACAGGGATCTCTATCCATTTCTGACTTTTCAGTACTGATGTTGATAATAAGAAAAATTCTATTATTTTGTTGCTGACATGAAATAATGAAATAATTGAAAGTAAGCTGTCTTCCTTGTTCTGTATTAAAAAAAATTACTAAGTTATTGTCACTTCTGTGTATAACCCTCCTCCCCTTCAATAGAAAGTTAGAGTAAAAGAGAAAAGCGTCTAGTCTTTGCTTTTTCATAAAAATTATATTTACCAAACAATGCTCAGACTCGTTACTTCACTAGGACAAAGATTTCTCAAAATAATAACCAGAGCTATCCTAGACCTCCTGTGATATTTTACAAGAACAAACAAACAAACCCCTTGAAAAGTCTGGGAAAGAAAAGCAAGCAAAATAACAGCTAGGACAACAATCTGAATTTAAATAATTTCTAGAGCTGTAGGAGACATTCAGGTGCAGAATTATCTCCACAGTACATATTTAAGTGAGGAGTTGGAATGATGTGTACATTGTATTCTTTAAAAAGGTTCACAGTTAGATTAAAATAAAAGGAGATGGATTTAAAAAATCTATCTAGAATTCTAACAAGGAAATTTAGCAGTTTTAATTTTTTAGACTGTATTCATATTCCAAATGGCATAATAAAGAAAGTTGAAGGTCCAAAATTAACTAGAGAAGATGAAAAAAATCTAAATTTAACTGGCTTTTGTCCCAAGGGCCTAGATGCTAGGGACATTTTTGAATAGTGAGAGAGAAGCAAATGTGCTTTGTACTACAATCCCTAGTGAAATCTGTTGAGGCAAATACAGTGCCTACCATAATAAGTAAAATAAAAGCACTGTCTAGCTTTACTACGATAATTTATTGGCAAAGCAGAATGGGATAAATACAGCCTAGAATTCTGCTTGAAATCTGAAATTCTCACAGGTGCCTATAACAATGCAATTCTCCTTTTCTTTTTTATGCTTCAGTAAATAATCTATTCTCTACTCAGCTCTTTGTGACCTTCACTCAGTATGAATACATGTAAGGTCTTTTCCTAAGTGATATGCTCATGGGAAATGAAGGAAAACTGCACAATTCCATAAAGCTTGATACAAAATATTCAGTTTTGATGGATTGTCATAATTCCCCACAATTCCATTCACACTTCCAGGATCCTCAGTTTTATCAGCTTAGTATTTTTTTTCATATATCTTCCAAACTTATGATCAATTCTGAAAGCTAACAAGCATTCTCAGAAATGATCCTAAACTGCATTTTTCAATGGATGATACTAAACTTGAAACAATGAGATATGCTTTCCTGCTCTTCACATTATCACAGACCACATATTTGACTGGGTCTAAATGTCCCTCTTATTGTACCTGTATTCAGCCATCTCTAGGGCAAAATGGCCTGGGCTTTGCTCCAATACATTAAATTTAGAGGGTGATAAATTTTTACCACATGTATTCAGTGCTGTGGGGTGAGTTTTTCCACATCCTCACACTGTTTAAACTACTCGGGCCTCTCTCATAGTAATAGCTGACTGTGGTCCAAGCAAGTATTCCTCATCTTCTACCCCCAGCAGAGCAATAAAAATACCCCTTCACTGGGTTTCACTTTCTCTGATGCCATTATTTTGCAGAGGAATATATATTTATACCTGCCTCTCTTGGGGAGAGAAGGGACTCAGATTTCAGTTAAAGACTCTTCAAGGCCATGTTGGTCAAAGCTTAAGTTCCCGCATAACAAAGAGTGAACTGGTAAAGGAGGAGAGAATGACCAGCTGGCAAATGGAATGAGAAGCCTGAAGATTAAAAAAAAAAACAACTTTTGCTTATTAGTCATGAACGATTTGTAAGAAAATAAATATTATCAAATTTAGTTCACTTTTTGATTCAGGTTCACAAGTCTCAGTGTGGTCAAGTTGAAAGAGGAGATGAAAAAAGGTCTGAGGTAATAACAATAATCACAACAATACTATATAGTTCTCAAGGTTTACAAAACAGCCAAAGTATATTATATCATTTTATCCTCACAAGACAAGAACCTCGTGAGATTGGTGCTATGATTATCATTGTTTTGTTGATGAGGACACTAAGAATTTCAATGACTTTTCCAGGGTAACAGATTCAGTTAGTTTCTGAGGAAAGATTTGAACTCAGATCTTCCCAACTCTGCATCCAACCCTTCCATACTGCACTACCCACCTGCTTCATAACTTTAATTCATATGGTACATAGTCTACATCAGATAATTTATAAAGCAAATGACTTCAAAATTCATATGCACTTACCTTATCAATATGATAGTAAATCTTTCAATGCTGTCCTCTGAAACAAATTATTGCTTTTAGATAGATGGCTATTTTAAAAGAATATTGACTGTAGATTACTTCATCATAATAGTTATTGATGCCTTATTACTTTTACAGTTTTCTTTAGACACCAGGAAAACATGATTGCATAATATCTGATAATGAAGCATTCAATTTAGCATGATAATTTCTGGTTTTGACAATTATAGTGCATTGATTTCAACATGCTTAAACAACAGTTTGTTTACTGTTGGTTGAAAAAGTATCTAAGAAACAATTTTTTTCTTAGTAACCATCCAATGGAATCAATACCAAAAGAATGTTAATACATTCAGGAAATATATAAGATGTAATCATAATTATCTTCTTCTCCATACCAACTTTTTCTTTGCTTTTCTAATGGTTCTTTTTTCTGGGAATGGCACCATTATTCTTCTATTCACCCAGTCCCCAAGATTAGATTACTTCCCCTCTTCCAGCCTCTATATCTTGTCAGTAGTCTTTATGCTTTTGTGTTTCATTCTCTCTGTTTCTACTGACCATATGATGTTTATCCCTTCATAATTCCTCATTCTAGTGAAGTCCAACATTCTCTTTGAAGGGCTCACTGATTATTACAGCCCATGATGAGCTCTCCCTTCATATATTTTTGCATTTGCTGTTTAAAAACCCGTAAACAATTTGCATAGTCTCCTTTTCAATTGTCCATATAGCCCAAAATAATGCATAAAAATAGCATTACAGAGCCAAGATGATGGGGGAGAAGCAGGAAAAGTTTGTGAGCTCCCCCCATAACCAACTCAAATACCTATAAAATATGTCTGTAAACAAATTTTAGAGATACAGAACCCACAAAGTGACAGAGAGAAACAAAACTCTCTCTGAAGGCAACCTGGCAGGCCTACAGGAAGGGTCCATATCAGTTTTCTGGCAGCCTATCCCAGCCCCACATGAGCCTGCAGTTTTAGCCCCAGGGGGACCCCTGACCAGAAGAAGTTAGAGCTGACTTCTGGAGAGTGGATCACCATAAGCTGTGAAGATTTCCAAAATTATCAACACATAAATGCCAAGACAGAGTAAAAGGTCAGTGTGGAACTCTGTTTGAACTGCAGGGCATAGGATGGTCCGAGGCCTGCCCCCTATGGCAAGAAATGGTGGTGTTGCTGTGGCCCTGCACCCACCTCCACATGGATGCTTCAGAGCTCCTGGACTACAGATCATAGGGGAAACAGGCAACCATCCATAGGGCAATCACTCTTGATTTAACTTGCTTGGATCAGTATTATAGTCTTGGGTGGAGGTCCTGGGGTGTGTGACCATCGAGTCAGAGACTGTGGGGGCTGTAGAGACAGTGCACTTCTAATAGTTCCAGCAGCTGTAAAAACCCCAGATATTTGGCACACAACTCTCTTCTTTGGCAGCAGAGATATACTGGGGCAAAAAGTTCAAAAGTCAAGTAATTGAGAGACAACATCAGCAAGCAAAGGAAGCAAAGCAAATACAGCCATCAAATATTAGATTCATTTTTGGGGGACAAAAAGGATCAAAGCATGGAATGGGAGGAAGAAAACAAAGTCAGAACTCCTGCACCAAAAGCTTCCAAGAAAAATAAGAACTGGTTACAGGCCATGGAGAAACTCAGGAAGGCTTTTGAAAATCAGGTAAGAGAAGTGGAGGAAAAATTGGGAAGAGAAATGAGAATGATGCAAGAAAATCATGAAAAGAGAGTCAACAATCTGACTGAAGAAAATAACACCTTAAAAATAGACTAACTCAAATGGCAAAAGAGGCCCCAAAAGCTGATGCAGAGAAGAATGCCTTAACAAGCCAAATTTGCTAGATGGAAAAAGAATTTCAAAAGCTCACTGAAGAGAATAATTCCTTCAAAATTAGAATGAATCAAATTAAGCTAATGGCTTTATGAGAAATCAAGATACTTTTAAACACATCCAAACAAATGAAAACAATAGAAGGCAATGTGAAATATTTCAATGGAAAAAAAAAAACTGACCTGGAAAATAGATCCAGGAGAGAGAATTTAAAAATGATTGGACTACCTGAAAGCCACAATCAAAAAAAGAACCTAGAAATCATCCTTCAAGAATTTCTCAAGCAAAATTGCCCTGATACTTTAGCACTAGAGGACAAAATAGAAATAGAAAGAACTCACCAATCACCTCTTGAAAAAGATCCCCAAAAGAAAAGTCTTAGGAACATTATAGCCAGGTTCCAGAGTTCCCAGATCAAGGAGAAAATATTACAAGAAGCCAAGAAGAAACAATTTGAATATTGTGGAAACACAATCAGGATAACAGAAGATCTAGCAGCTTCTTCAATGAGTGATTGAAGTGCTTGGAATATAATATTCCAGAGGTCAAAGGAGCAAGGATTAAAACCAAGAATCACCTATCCAGCAAAACTGAGTACATTGTTTCAGGTGAAAATGTGGTCATTCATTGAAATAGAGGACTTTCAAGCATTCTCAATGAAAAAGACAGAGTTGAATATAAAATTTGTCATTCAAATACAAAAAGCAAGAGAAGCATGAGAAGGTAAAGAGGGAAAAGAAATCATAAGGATTTTATCAAAATTGAATTATTTGCATTCCTTTATGGAAAAACAATAATTGTAAATTATGAAACTTTTCTCAGTATAAGGACAGTTGAAAGGAATATAAATGTGTGTATATATATATGTATACAAACCTATATATGTCTATATAGGATGGTATATATGATTATAAATACATATTTGAATGTGTGCATATAGGATACATGTATTCATAGACAGAGGGCAGAGGATCAATTGAATGGGAAGGGATGATATTTTAAAAAATTATATTAAGAGATGAGAGAGAAATATATAGAGAGGAGATAGGGGGAGACAGAATAGGGTAAATTATCTCATATAAAAGAGGCAAGGGAAAACTTATAATAGAGGGGAAGAACAGGAAGGCAAAAGGGAATGGGTCAACCTTACTCTCATTGAATTTGGCTTAAGGAGGGAATAATATATGCACTAAATTGGGGATCTTACCCTATAGGAAAGTAGAGGGGGAGAGGATAAAAGGGGGGATGATAGAAGGGAGGGCAGGTTGGTGGATGAGTGTAGTTAGAAGCACACACTTTTGAAAAGGGACAGGGTCAAAGTAGAATACAGAACAAGTGGGGGGTGGCATAGGATGGAAGGAAATATAGTCAGTCTTTCACAGTATATCCATTATGGAAATGTTTTGTGTAACTACACATGTACAACCTATATTAGATTGCTTATCTTCCCAGTAAGGGTGGGTGATGAGGGAAGAAGGGAAAGAATCTGGAATTCAGTTTTAATATCAAATGTTAAAAATTATTATTATTATTTTACATGCAACTGGGAAATAAGATATACAGGCACTTGGATATAGAGATCCATCTTGCCCTACTGGAAAGTTGGAGAGGGTATGGGGGAGAATATAGGAATCAGCAGATAGGAGGAGGGGGTATTCAGTGGGACCACTGTTTTGGGGTGGTGGGTAGGGGAAAGATATGGAGAAAACATGTAACTCAACATCTTGTGGAAATGAATGTTGCAAACTAAAAATAAACACCAAAAAACCCACCATAATAGCATGGCATTGCATAATGCTGCTATTCAAAGTCAAAGAATATTAGACAAGACATTGTCAGACAGCAGATTGAATCTCAGATTTATTATGGATTTTATTGAATTCATTTCCCTACTCCAGACCTTGATATTTTCATCTATAATATATGGAATCTGGACTGGTGATATCTAACACTCTACCATTTTGAGTTTCTAAAATATTATCTTCCTCATGTGTTTTTTGATTTTCAAATTAACATTAAACATTTTTAAGTCGTGGACCAGTTTTAAGGTACTTAAAGTACTTCCCAACACCTACAACAATGCTTTGGAAAGAATAAAGACCCAATAAATCTCTGTTGTTCATTAATATCACTGACAACTGGATTAAAACCAAAGACAAGTAGTTTTCAAAATAGCATGATTGTTTTGTAACAGAAGTATTTAGGGAAAAAAAATGAGGAATTTGAAATATACGTTTGAAATAATATATATATATATATATATATATATATATATATATATATTTACATTTGAAATACACTAATTTGGCTACTTATTCCCTTGTAATCCTTATCAATAGAACAGGTTTACTGTTATTCACCCTTCATTTCCAAAGAAGATCAATGACATCATAGGTTGATGTCTTAACTTGAGCATGAATTGGAATTAAGTGAAACAGAGTTGCACAATGACACTAGCCTCATTCTCTATTCCAGAGTCATTGAAGTACAGAGGCAAGACAAAAATCAAGACAAGTGATGGCCCAGGATGAAGGGGATGATCCTGTAATCTTCAATGTCTAAAAAAAGTTCTCTTTCACCCATTCTACTGGAAGAAATCTTCACATGTACATGTTAGTCTTCCCCCTAATTCAATGATGGTTTGGGTCCTGTTGTTTACCCTCAACCTGGTTTCAACAATCTAATGATATCATTCACAGGGTTTTGATCACTGTACATTCTAGATCTTCTTGGAGGCACAGGGTATGAAGTGATAGTACATTTCTCTGGGGGTGGGAACATTTTTGACAAAATGACTTTTTTAAGATTTTTTTTCTAATTTCCATTAATTTCCCCTTTATGGATCTATTAATAGTAATCAATTAATTGGATAAAAGGGAAAAACAATCAACATATGTTTACTTGGAATGGGGATGATATTTTCAACTTTGAAACAGAAATATATTCTACCAGCCTCTTCTAATTTTGGGTCTTCAATTTATTTGTTCTTGCTGTATAAAAGACTACTTGTTATTACTAAAAATGCTTGTGATTAGAGAATAGCCTTTTCCCCAGTGACCATTAAAGAGATGGGATGTTTAGCTTTGTATCCTCATAAGGCTCAAAAGAAGTAAACAACTTGGCAGGCACTAAGAATTTTTCTCTCACATTTACACAGTAACTGAGGAATTTAATGATGCTGAACAAAATATATCATTTTACTCAAAAGAGCATCTGTAAGCAGGAAAAGTATTAAGCAAAGACAGTTTAAAAATGTGTGTATGTGTGTTTGTGAATAAAGATATTGACAATGGTTATTACTGTGTGCAAGTCAGGTTGTTCAGGGTCAAGATATAATGGTGGATCAACTTTGGACACCTCGTTCTTTTTTTCAACTGTCAGATACACTGACAAAATTGGGAGGAGAAAAAAGGGCATGGAGGAATATGGTAGTAGTGACCCTGGAATTTTGGGCCCTATGATGTCCTGGTCACTAAGAGCCCCAGCTATCCATTGTATGCAAAACCAAATCAGCTCAGTCCCTTCATACTTTCCAGGACCCTGCTGCTAGCTACCGTGTTTCCCCAATAATAAGACCTATCCCGAAAATAAGCCCTCCCCTTACTGTGTAAGATTCCTCTAAAATAAGCCCTACCCTGAAAATAAGCCCTATTGATATTGCTACTGTAGTGAAGGTGATCCCCTGCGCTACACGCTACATTACGGTACCCTCTGTATGCACCATCCGCCCCCCCCCCCAGCTGAAACGCACGCCACGCTCCGAGCTGCATCCAATCAGAGCTGCAGCAGTGAGCGCGTCATCCTGTTCTTCCCCAGTGATTTGCTTGCTGGTACATTTTTTTGTTCACATTTACCTGTTTATTAAAATTGCTGTCAATGTTCATTAAAATAAGCCCTCCCCTGAAAATAAGCCCTCTGGTGTTTTTCTGTCCAAAAAATTAATAAGACAGTGTCTTATTATCGGGGAAACATGGTAGTGGCAGATTTGATGACAATGGTCATTGGCACAGAGAAGATGGCAGGTTCTAGGTTACTGGCTGTCAGAATGCCTTATGATGTGACTGAAATCCATAGCAACACTTAGCAGATAAAAATCAAAATAAAGAACAAAGCAGATGGTTTTCTTGCTTGGGTGTACATGTTATTAATCTTCTTCACCAGGGTATACCTTCAGTTACACTGGAGAACTCTGAGGGAAATGTGGAACACAGTTTGATAAACACAGAGTAGAAAGAGGAAGAAAGAAAGGAAAGGGAAAGAGAAAGACAATGGGAAAAGAAGGAAAATAAAGTCAAATAACTTTTTTTATAATCCATATTTCCCTTTTGGGACAACTGGTTCTTCTCTTTTCCTTCTTCTCTGAGCCATGATTTCCCTGTAGCACTATCATCAGGCCTGTGAAGTTGGATGACATGGAAAATATTTTGAGGTTTGTAGGTGAGCTTGTCAATGAGACCATTACCTTCTATTGAGGGAATGAGTCATTCAGATGTATTTTGTCATAGTAAAACTGCTATAATTTTAACATTGCCATGAGGAGGAAATGGAAGGATAAAGTTGATAAACTACCATACATATGGGTATGCATTGACCAGAAGAATATGACATGCTTTACTACTCTTGGGTACATTTTGTATACTTCTAAAATTTACTTTTATAGTTCTGTGTCAAGATTTTTATGAAAAACTTAAAGAAAATTAAACTGTATTCCACTACATTGAACAAAAATTTAAGGAAGTATTTTGCATGCAAAGCAATGTGGTCAGTGAAAAGGGAGATTCACAGGTATAGGCTTGTACATTAAGTAGATTCTGATCTAACATAGTACAGGAAGTGATGTCAGGACAGGTAAATGGGAATATATGTCTTCACTCAGACAATTTACAGTTCTTGAATTTTTAACTCTTGAACGACGTGTATATTCTAGCTATTTTTGGTCCTGATTAATTTAGAAGAGAAGAAAATGTTTTAATTTTCTCATTTAAATCTTAATTATTGAAATCTTTGTTTAAATATTTGCCCTGAAATAATGTACAGTAATGACTCTGGATGTAAAATATTACCAATTCACTGTTAATTTACACTGAGTCATATATTAAATCATATCATATAAATAATGATTTTAGGTTATAAAAGATGTATTTTGTACTATTAATACTTTCCAAAAAACCTTCTTAAACTAAACTATTTGGGATCCCCCAAAATTCAGTGATTTATTTATTTTTTCTTACTTTTGTATATGTTATTCATTTGAAAGATCATTAAAAGCTTAAAAATTAAGAATTTTGGCAAAAAATAATTAAATAGTTAGCTAAGAGGCTAATGGCATAAAAATACAATAATGAATTAAATAAAAGATCAAGACATGTTTGCACTTTTAACAAGAAAAGGCAATATTTGACTAATTTTTATCCTGTTACCACTTCAATAATTCATGAAAGTAAATAAATGATGAATAAATTTAAAAAAATAAAGGATAATACATTTCCAAATACTTAAGTAATTATCTTAACATAAGACAGGATCATTTAAAGTTCCCATTTAATTTTTATAAATAAGAATTGCCAGTAATGGATGGAAATTTAATTTATTAGAGAAATTTAGAGAATGAAATATAAAACATGGAAATAAAAATTAAATTAAGCCCAGGAGAAAAAAAATCAAGGAACCAAGAGATTTCAGACTGGAAAAGATAGAAGAACAACTTAACAGTCTTCAAGTAAGTACAAAATTCATAGATGGAAATGGTCACAATATTTTACCTGTACTTACTATTAAAACAAACCAGGATTAATTACCTACTATTTATACTTCAAGAGCAAGCCTGATAATGAATAATATATTGGTCATTAAGTCAGAAGGATCTGAGGTCAAATACCACTTCTTTCTCAAACTGGTTGAGTAACCATGGACAAGCTATTTAACCTCTTACCGACCCAGGCAACTCCATAAGACTCTTAAGTTCAGAACAGCTTTGAATTTGTATTTATAAAGGAAGTTTTGTCAACACAATTTCTTTACAGCAATGAAGTCACAGGTTTGTAGAAACACAAAAATTATGCATAGTATAAGAGTGATACACAAAATACCAAAAAAAAAAAGTACTAAAAGCAATTTTAGTGATGATTTACATCAAACTACTCTATTGTCAGTAGAGGAAATGGAAGTCCATAGAACTGAAGTGACTTTTCTAAGTTCAGCATAGCTTGAGCTTTTTCATCATACCTTATTTAATGACTGTGCAGAATGTAACATGTATAGGATGTAGGGAATTATTAGAAAACTATTTTTTTTCTTTTTTGCTTTTTTTCGAGGGCAGTTGGGGTTAAGCTACTTGCCCAAGGTCAGATGGCTAGTTGTGTGTGTGTGTGTGTGTGTGTGTGTGTGTATGTGTGTGTTAAGTGTCTGAGGCCACATCCAAACTCAGGTCCTCCTGACTCCAGGGCCAGTGCTCTATTTACTGCGCCACCTAGCCACCCCAGAAAACTATTCTTTAAAAGAAAAGAGTGAAAATATGTAGGATCTCTTACTTTCAGGTATAGTGGTAACCTTTGTCTAATATCAACCAAAAGAACTGTCAACATCTGTTCAGGAAGGTAGTAACTATGCTTTGGATCCAGTTGGCAAATTGCACTACCTTATGTATAATAACTATCTGAAGACATACATCTCTATGGTATGTACAGAGGGATTCCCTGCAAAAAAGACTACTGCATTTAGTGGATTCAAAGATTCTAATGGGAGGCAATAATGTCAGTTTCCCCTACCTGTAACTGTTTGATGGGACTTCTATAGGGATTTCCCTATAGGGAAAATTTCCATACTACCCCAGAATTGAAACATAAAACTTCCTTCTGTCTCCTCTCCACTGATTCCTGTCCATTTTAAGGATATGGATCAAGCCCCATCTCTTCTTGAAATATTTTCTCACTTGCCCAACTCCCAATATTTGTTGAATTGCTATAATAATGAATAACTATCAATTCCCTCCCCCAATGCATGTAGCCCAGTACAACAATAAATATGATATTCCTTGTCTCAAGGAGTTTAAGTGATAGTAGGAGGGTGATAATTCCATGGGAAATAAGCAAAGTGTGCTGACCTCACCTGCAGTAGAAGTGAGTACCCTTCAATTAATTTAATATTTATTTAATAAATTAAAAAAATAATTCCCATCTGAGGTCTATGGAGTTCTTCTTCTAATCACACACACACACACACACACACAATATCCAAAGATACTTAGAACAGAAAGGGGTGAGGTTAAGTTAAATATAAGGATGACTATTTGGCAAATATTCTGATTATTACTGTTTAAAGATATAAAATCATTCTCTGCATGCATGTTAAATGTATTAAATATTCTGCATTATATTTTGTAAGTAGTGTGGTATATTTAATAGAGTTTTGAATTTAAAGCCAAGAAGACTCATATCTAGCCTCTGACACATTGTGGCTTTGCGACCCTAAGAAATTCATTTGGTCTTTAAGTGCTCTTGGAAATTCTCCAAAATTATAAATTGCAAAGAAGAGCTTGCCTCCCTTGACTGAGGAATTCTCCTTATTTGGAGTTCCCTTCTATAGTGAAATCATAGATCTATTTTCTATTCTTGTTCATATTATCTTGAATATGAAGAGAATGAACAGTTTAAATAATCTTAAAGTTCAATCTCGCTACAAGGTTCAAAACCAAATCACCTCTCCTGAGCTGGGGGTAGCAAACTATCAATATTTATTACACAATGAAAGAAATGGGGTGAGTGAATGAATTAGGACTGGACTGGTTGTCACCTTATTTAAAAAATAAACTCGTTTGTTTTTATTAACAAAACAAACGTAACATTAAATGCATCTCCCTAGAGATTGCCATCTACTAGAAAATCATTCTCTGAAAATTAAAACAGCGATGAGGCTTGATTAGACAAAAGTCTGATATCTGTCTTGTGACTTTGCTCCCTGGCCCATAAATTTATAAATGTTTGCTTACATCACAGTTGCACCATGTGTGGTTACTTACTCCATTCTACTGCATTTTATAAAATGCAAATTTCCCTTGTATCATCTAAGGAGTTTCTTTTGCTGATTGGCCCACATTAATAAGGAAAAATCTCACCCTTCTGCTTTAGCTCATAAAACCCAATCCTGTCTAACATTTGAAGACACAGGATTGAACACAACTATGCAATTTGAATGGCCAGTGGAGCTAATGTGGCTCCAAAGAGAAATATATATTCTACCCTCCTGGTGTATGAGAAATAAGCCTTTACTTTTTTTTTTTTGCTTTTTGGAGGGCAATTGGGGTTAAGTGACTTGCCAAAGGTCACACACCTAAAGCCTTTACTTCAAAAACCTCAGGTGTTTGTTGTGTGCTTCCAGTGCAAAATCCTACTGAACAAGGTTCTAAAGTTCTAGTGGTTTTCTACAAAAAGGGTAATGAAAGGGGTGTGAATTGAACCTTATGATCAATTCCAGATATTTTTTTTATTACATACAATTTTTTATTCAGGCACACTCCAGATGTAGGATTATCTCTGAGACAGTAAACACGAAAAGTGGGGTTTTCACCTTCCTCTAATTAACTTGATATTGATAATCTTTTAGCAATTGAAAAGCAGATATTGAAAAATCCATTAAATGTACTAAGAGGATCTGTTGAACCTTGAACCCTTCCTTTTTTTTCATTTCTACATTTCAACACTTCACCTTTATGTGAGTGATGAAAAGAGCACTTCTGGTTGTAATTTTCAACAATATAAATCTAAAATAGTCCTCATCTGTTGAAGTTACCATTAAGAAATTTTGAAGGGGTGATGAATACACCATTTAGCCTTGACTCTGATGTTGTTGCTTTCTCTTCCTCTGTTACACACCAACCAACATCATAAAACAAAGCAATACGTATTGGTAGAGGGAATTCAGTATCCCTGAAGAGCAGAAAATGTAATTCCAAATTTCAATAGAAATCAGGGCACATGTACAAACAAATAGAAACAAAATTAAATGTATTAAGGACATTTTTTTCAGTATTTCTCCACAGACAAAGAAAAGAAATTGGAAACAGTAAAGCCTTATTGAAAAGAAAGTCTGCCAGGATAAGCTTTTAAAAGATGGTGATGATAATGATAAGTCCAGCTTACTTGAATTTAAGTATTTTTTTCCCTTCTAAATTAAAGCCACTGACATTTCTCATGGCAACTTTAATGCCCTGTAACCAAGAAACATAATTTATGAAAGATATCTGTAACAAAGGCATATAGAAAAGTTTAATAGATAACGAAAATGGTAACTGAAATTATTACTCTGAGTCTTTGACATCTTTATTATGAGGTGGGTAGTATGTTTCATCATTAGTCCTCTGGAATCACTGGTCATTATGATTCTCATATTTTTTTGTTCTTTCAAACTTGACTTTAAAATATTTTATTTGCTTTTACAATACTATATAAATTGTTTTCCTGGTTCTATTCACTTCATTTTATCTCCTTTCACGAATGACTTTTCTGAAACCATCACCTTCATAATTTCTTACATTTTCTTACATTTCTTACATTAATATGTTTTTTTAGCAATTCCCTATTTGATGAGTTCCTCCTCAGATTTCTATGTTTTCCATCTTAAAAAGATATATAATTATTTTTTTTTTTAGTCTCTGTAGAGATTATTTTACTTAGGACTAATCCATCCTTTAATTTACCCTTCTTTTTTTTCAAAATGCTTTATTAACTTCTGATTTACATCATTCATTTCTGCAAGATTTTGAGTTACAAATTTTCTCCCTGTTGTTCCTACCCACTGCCCCAAAATAGCAGTCCCACAGTATATCCCCTCCTCCAATCTGCTCTCTCACATATTTTCTCCCGTACCCATTTCGACTTTTCCAGGGAATCTCTATGCCCCAGTGCCTGTATATCTTATTTCCCAATAACATGTAAAATAGTATTAATAATAGTGTGTGTGTGTATATATATATAAACATTTGGTTTTAAAACTTTGAATTCCAGATTCATTCCCTTCCTCCTTTGTCACCCACCTTTACTGGGAAGATAAGCAGTTCAGTATAGGCTGTACATGTGTGGCTAATGCAAAACAATAACATAGTAGATATATTGTAACAAACTGACTATATTTACCTCCCTCCTATCCCACCTCCCACTTGTTCTATTCTCTACGTTGATCCCATACCTTTTCAAAAGTGGGTGCTTCCAACTTCCCTCCCCCCGAGCCTGCCCTCCCTTGCATCATTACCCCATCTCATCCCCTTCGCCTTATTTAGTAGGGTGAGATACCTTATTTGATGTGTATTTTATTACCTCCTCAAGCCCAATTCAATGGAAATAAGGTTGACCCATTCCCTTTAGCCTTCCTATTACCCCCCCATTGTGACCGTTTTCCCTTGCCTCTTCTATATGAGATAGTTTACCCCATTCTGTCTCTCCCAATCACCTCTTATTTTATTCCCCTCTCACCTCTTAATTTCACCTTTTAATTATCATCCCTATCTGTTAAATTGGTCCTGTGCCATCTATCTATGTATACCTGTAAATGTATCCCAATAAACCCTCATATATAGACATATATATATATATATATATACATATACATATATATTTCTATTCCCTTCAAATACTGAGAAAGGTTTCATAGGTTACAATTATTGTTTTTCCATGTAGGAATATTAATAGTTCAACTTTGATAAGTTCCTTATGATTTGTTTTCCCTATTTACCTTCTCATGCTTCTCTTGCTTCTTGTATCTGAATGTCAGGTTTTTATTCAACTCTGGTTTATTCCAACAAGAATGCTTGAAAGTCCTCTATTCCACTGAATAACCATATTTTCCCCTGAAACATGATACTCAGTTTTGCTGGGTAGGTGAATCTTGGTTTTAATCCTAGCTCCTTTGACCTCCGGAATATCACATTCAAAGGCCTTCGATCCCTCAATGTAGAAGCTGCTAGATCCTGGGTTATCCTGATTGTGTTTCCACAATATTCAAATTGCTTCTTCCTGGCTGCTTGTAATATTCTGTCTTTAATCTGGGAATTCCAGAACATGGCTATAATATTCCTAGGAGTTTTCTTTTGGGGATCTTTTTCAGGAGGTGATCGGTGGATTCTTTCAACCTCTATTTTGCCCTCTGGTTCTAAAACATCAGGGCAGTTTTCTTTGAGAACTTCTTGGAGGATGCTTTCTAGGTTCTTACTTTGGTCATGGCTTTCAGGTAGTCCAATCATTTTTAAATTCTCTCTCCTGGATCTATTTTCCAGGTAAGTGATTTTTCCCATGAGATATTTCTCATTGCCTTCTATTCTTTCATTTGTTTGGATCTGTTTAACAGCATCTTGATTTCTCATCAAGTTATTAGCTTTCATTTGATCCAATCTAATTCTGAAGCAATGATTCTCCTCAGTGAGCTTTTGAGATTCTTTTTCCATCTGGCAAATTTGGCTTTTTAAGGCATTCTTCTCCTCATTGCCTTTTTGAGCCTCTTTTGCCATTTGAGTTAGTCTATTTTTTTAAGCTGTGATTTTCCTCAGTCAGGCTTTTGACTCTCATTTCATAATTTTCTTGCATTGTTCTTATTTCCCTTCCCAATTTTTCCTCCACTTCTCTTATCTGTTTCTTATGGTCCTCTATGGCCTGTAACCAGCTTGTATTTTCCTTTGCAGCTTTTGGTGCAGGAGTTCTGACTTCATTGTCTTCCTCCTGTTCCATGCTTTGCTCCTAAAGCCTCGGCATTGGGCTGGGCTTGGCTCCCAGAGCACTGTGCTGGACGATTCCTGCTGGTCTGCCGGACTGTCCTCAGCAGGAGGTTAGCTTCTCTGTGTCATTTTATGAGTTCTGCAGCTCCAAACTTTGTTTAGAATCCCCCTCTTTACATTGACTGGGGAAGATGGAAGCCTGAGCCACAGGGAGGTCCTGCTTCTACTCAGCCATATTGACTCTGCCCCTTAATCTACCCTTCTAATTATCCATTTTCTCTTCTCCTCTCTACCTCATCCATTTACTCCTGTTTTCCTGGTGAGACAAATGTGTTTTTATATCCAACTGTTTGTATGTATGTATGTATTTATTCTTTTTTCTTTTCATCAATTCAAATGAAAATGAGGTTAAAGTGTTAGTTTCTCTCCATACCCCCTCTTCCTTGTTTGTATGATGTCTATATACATGCTACAAATATGAATAAGTTTTTAGTAATCTTTCTTGCCCTCCCCAAGCCCTGTGTTTTCCTTTTCCCCTCCTTTCTATTCTTAAGATTGTCAAGACAGAGCAGAGGCATTTCCAGGCCTTCTCTAATTATATTTCTAGGACCACACATGATGATAGAGGATAATGGAGGATACATCTATCACAACCTCATATTTTAATATAAGCAATTTATCCTTGTCTAATTCTTTGTAGATTTTCATTCCTACTTTGTTCCTTTTAAAGTTTATCATAACTCCTGTGTATGAACCTTGAGTTTCTATGAATGTTTCATCTTTTCATCAGGAATGCTTGGAATTCTACTATTTCATTAAAGTCCATTTTCCTCCCATATAATTATACTCAGTTTGCAGAGTAATTTATTCTTGGCTGTAAGCCTAGATCTTGGCCTTCTGGAATAGCATATCCAAAACTTTCTGCTTCTGTATGGTCATCACTGTTAAAATTGTGGGTGATCCTATCTTTGGTTCTGCAGAACTAGAAGTCTTTTTTTTTTCTGGTTATTTGTAGTATTTCTTTATTTGCTGGAAGCCCTAGATGTTGCTGGCAGGTTTCATTTTGAAATTTTTTTTTCAGGTAACTAAAAGATTTTATTTCTATTTTGCCTGCTGGTTCTAAGAGATTTGGGCAGTTTGTTTTGTCCTTGTCACTCTCTCTTCCATATCAGATTATGATACCTGAAATTTTCTTCTATTTATTCAGGTTTTTTTTTACTTTTGTTTTTAGCATTTTCTGTTGTTTCATGGAGTCATTTGCCTCTATTTAGTCTATTCTAATTTTCAGGGAGTTTGTTGCTTGAACAATGCCTTGTACCTTCTGAGCCAAGCTGTCTCTTTGTTCCATAGCTTTCATTTTTCCCTTTTTTGACTCTAGCACTGTCATTTCATTGAGAAAACAAATGGAAAAAAAACCCTTAGAAACAAATTTTCATCTTTTCTCTGAATTCTACTTGAATTTGTGCCAAAGCTATGTTTTATTTTTTTGAAGTTTTGTTTGAAAATGTATCAGAATCATTATCTTATTCTGGGTTTTAAGTTTCCATAATTGCTCTTTTCAATGAGATTTGGTTGTTTGATACTATTCTAATTCTTTGAACTTTCTTCCTAACTTTGAACTTGATATTGGGCTCTGAACACTTTTGAAAGGAGGATCTAGTATGATCCTATTGCTGCTTTCTTTGGGAAATGAGTATTGGTCTATGCCAAAATCTCAGGGACAATTCAGCCTGGGAACCCACTAGCTTTCACTCTTTTCTAAGTGAATTGATCCAGAGCAACGTCTGATAATAGTCCCTGTTGATTTGTACTCTCAAAATTCCTGATCCATATTTGAATTTCAGCAACAGTGGACTACAGCTAGATTTAGCCACTTTTAGCCTTCTGGAGAGATCTGCTGGTTCACAGTGTCAGAACTATAGGTCCCCTTTTTATTTTTTTTATTTTATTTATTTATTTATTGTGCAGGGGAGAAGGCAGGGCAATTGGAGTTAACGATTTTCCCAAGGTCACACAGCTAGTAAGTGTTAAGTGACTGGGGCTGGATTTGAACTCAGGTATTCCTGACTCCAGGGCCCAAGCTCTATTCACTGTGCCACCTAGCTGCCCCAGGTCCCCTTTATAGTCTGAAATTCCTGCTCTGGTAATTGTTTTGCATGTTTTATACTAAGCTACATGCCAGAACTGTGACCCCATTCTGCTACAGAGATTGAAGTCACACAGTGCTCAATCCATGGCATTAGAGACCTTAGGGCATTCTAGAAGGGCCAGCATGGTGACCTACAGGGTGCTGTCACACAAACTATGGTGCAGATCCTGAGGCTAGATGACTAACAACCCAGTCCCAGAAATAAATCTAATCATCCAGCATAAATCTGGTTTGTTGGGAGATAAGCATTATCGCAAATGTGTAGAGGTGCTCCCACTCACAAAAATGGGGACCTATGAGCCCTCCCCACCATCCCGAAGAAATGAGGTGGGAAAAAAAGGCTTTACTGCAATCCAGGATCTAAAGTAAGGGGGTCAGTCTACTGAGATATAATTTGTAAAGAGCTGAGCACATTGCCTGGCATATGGTAGGTGTTTAATAAACGTTGGTTACTTCTTATTAACTCTTTCTCGTGTTTGAAGCTTTGGGGTAAAGTGACTACAGAGTTGACTTTAGAGTGAGGAAGGGTATGATTAAATTAATAACAACCAAGTCAAATCTCTAACTTACAGAGTGCTATGCATTAGCAGAAGTAATTCTCTAATTGTTTTTTCTCTTCACCTACAGTTCTTTGTTAAAGAAATATTTATCTGATGGAAGTGTAGATATATTTTCTTTATACTTATGAATTTTATTAACTCAAATATAATACAAACACTACAAAAATATTATACAAAAAACTGTATAAGTTTCTGTCAAGGTAGAGTCCTCATTTATTAAACACTGGAGCTTAGATCATGCCACTTCTTCCTTCCACTCTTGTTATTTCCCTTCATTTTTCATGTGAAGATTTCTGAAATATTTAGGGGATTACTCAGCAAAATACTCTGAAAGTCCTTTTCTTCAGTAAACAACAGTTTTTTTTCTTGCTTCAAATAGTGAATTTTTTCATCTATGTATCACTTTTTTTTTTCTATAAAGACCTGGTGGTTGTTGAAAGTTTGAATGAAAAACTTGTGTGTCTGTAGCTCTTCAAAGTCCATGTGATTTACAAAGATACACTTGCCTCAAAGAGCATACTTAGTTTTTGTGGTTGTTGTTGTTTTCCTAGATGAATAACCCTGAATTCCTCACTAAGGCTTTTAATTTGGTAAGGAATTCCTATCAAACATTTCTGGTCTTACCTGAGAAATGTGTTTGGTCTGAATGATGATATTACAGGTGTATTTCTTGTAATTCATAGGGTACATATCTTCACTTTGCAGTGTTGGAGTTTAATATTAGTTTGTCCATTGAAACTTTAAGTTTTTCTATGATAACATCATATGGATTTTTCCATTTATGAATATGTATTTAAAAATAATTCTGTACAATCTATTTTTGGATAAACTACTCCAAGGAATATAAAAACAAAATCATTTTATATTCAAATTTTGTCAACATCTCAATAATTATAAGTTGCTTTTTTTTACCTGACCCCCATCTATATCACTTCAATCTTCCATACTTTCTTTATTTTATTTGTATTATTTGCAGTTTTGTGTGCAACTATACTAAACATATATTTATTTCTATGTATTCCTTTCAGATTTAAAAATATATGTATTCCACGTATTAGCTATTTTTCATTATTTTCTCCTTATGATTTGGACCTTTCTTTCTTAGGTTTATTTTTTAATGTGACTTACAAATATATACCTATTCATGCATATGCATGTACATATGTGTATATAATATGTAATATAAACAGCACAAATATGAAAAATTTATAAGCACCTATACATATATATATATATATATACACTCGTTGTATACATATATACGTATATACACATAAAGAGATTCTGGCTTACACTTATGAGAAAGATAATGGAGAACTCTTAAATCTGACATGTCACAAATACCCTTCCCTACTAGAATCCCATAACCCCACCAATTTGCAAATCCTTTGTAACAGGTTTGGAGATGGTCACCCTCACAGTGTATGGGAAAGGTAAAAGTGTGGTTTCTCAGAGACTGTCTGCTAAAGTAAGTAAGTCCTTAAGCTCTTAGGCCTAAGTTTTCATTTTTTTTTATTAGAAATTATGTGACTTTGAAACTTTCAAAATCTTTCTGTATAGTTGCTCTATTCTAGTCAGTCCTTCTCACCCAGTTTACCATGAAAGAGTTAAATTTCTATAGAACTGCAAGAATTGCTGAACAAGACTACTGATAAGGGAGAACAGGCAGTAACCTTGGAAAAGAAGCTCAGTCTCTGGTTCCCAGACAAATACTCATAGATAATACTAAAAATAATGAAGAATGGAAGGAGCTGGCAGCAGCAGGTGGATTTGACCAATCAAGGGACAGACAGTAGCCTTGGGACCCTCAAGTCCAGATAAGAATGTATCAAGGGTAGACTGAAAGGAAGGTTCCAGTATTCTGAGGTTGTAATACAATGACATAATGGACCTAATGTATTATGTAACAAGATTACAGCCTCATTAGTAATAATTATGTTAATATTCATAACCCTTGCTTATTTAACCCAGCTTTAGCTTATGTACGGCGGCCTCCTCTCTCTCGGTGCTGTCCCAGACACTGGACCTCCTGCTTCTCACGAGGTTCTAATAAATCTTTCTACCTTCACTTTAAGAGGTCTCTGAGTAGTCAATTTGGGTTAGGGTCTCCTTATCCCACACAACAGGCAAGCCAATTATTCTCTCAGCTCTCAAATTGGACAAATGTTCAGCAATACTCTTGACTCACTTTTACTTAGTTGATGATTCCAGTTGATTTCTTATAAAGGACAGACCAGTTTCCAGAGTATGATGATAAAAGGCCATTGGAGTGGTATGGTAATTTGCTCGAGGCACTCGATTCTTATTCATTCAAATGACTGGGCTCCCAACTGAGTCAGAATATTTGACTTTCCTTAAAGGAAAAGAGAAAATAAAACAAACAGAGCAAGCAAACAAAAAAACCCTACTGGATTCAGCTTTAGTTTGCTTTGGGATAAGTATAAAAATATTAATAAATCAAAACTCATTTTGATACTCTGATCATATAGATATCCAGCTAGGATAATGTAAAGGTTATGGGATTAAAAGATCTTCCATGCCCCTTTGGACTTGCTGACATAGTAGGAGGGGGTGGGGCAAGAAGAAGCATAAGACAAGCTAGAGTGTGAGCAGTGAGTGTGCAGTGACTATTGGCAGCAGCAGCAGCAGCCAGCAGTGGCAGCACTAGTGGCCAAGGTGGAGGTGCAGAGGGACAAACCACTTTTTTGAGCCAGACAGAATTTCTGCTGAGGACTGCCAGGGATGGGAACTGCAAGGGCTGGAGCTTCTGGGAGCATACTTCCTGGACGCTGAGCAGTTGCTGTGAGTGGGAAGAGGAGGACCTTTACCTGAGGTCGCCCATTATGTTTTGAAGGCTTGAGAATGAGGGTGTTTTCTACATTAACTACACATGCCAACTTCATAACTACTGTGATGGCTTTGACTTTCTGGTTTTGGGATTCAGTTTTCTGTTATTTGAATGTTCTAGCTTTATCCCCCATCTAGAGAGCCTGGTATATTTTGTGATTAATAATCATATCAGTATATTTATAGCTACTGTAGGTATTGTCAATACTGCATTGTTGATACATTTGGTGACAAGGGTGTGATCAAAAAATGTCAGGCCTCTATTTGGAAGCAAGGGGGCTTTAGAGGGAGAAATGGCTATCCCAGGATGGGAGTATTTGCCTTATTCCTCTCTAGCCAGAGAATGGACCAAAAGCACAGGGCCCTGTGAAAACTGGGAACCAAGGCTGAAAGAGGGAGAACCCATAGAACCAGGTAAAGAACTGGCAGGAGTGTGCAGGAGAGTCTGGGTCCTGCTAACGTTATCGCCTTATGTGTAAAAGTAGGGATAAGCTACTGGAAGAAAGAGCTCAGATGGCGAGGGAGTTAGCTGGTTTGCCTGAAGATTCTTCTGTGTCACAGCATTCAGAAGAGCAAACTGGAGGGACTCAGGTGGTCCAGGAACAAGCTACTGTTCATTTAGCTAAAAGGAAGCAAAAAACTAACAGAAGGAGCGTGCATGCAGCTTTTGTACAGGCTGGGCAGAGTTTCCCCGAGAGCTTCCAGGAGAATGTGTGTGAGGAGAATGGGACAAGGTTAGATGAGGAGTCTTCTAATGTAGAAGTTCTCCCCATATGAAAAAGAAGACAGGGCCAAACATAGTCCAGGGAGATAATTGAGGATTTCACTCAACAGGAGATTACTGATATATCGAGTAGATTCACCCAAAGAATGGAAGAGTTTTTAGTGTCTTGGATAGTAAGAATCACTGATGAAGGCACTGGAGGAATAACACTGGACAGTGTGGATTGCTTAAAATGATTAAGTATCAATAAGAATCCTTTTGTACACCAAGCTTTAAGGGATCACCATATGCAAGGAGGCATCACAGCATTAATCTGTTAGCTTTAGCTGTAGAGGGATACACAAAGCAATATCCTAATGACTCTATGTGGCCTGGTAGAGACAGACTCTGGTACTCACTTAGAAATTGTATGAGAAAGCTAAAGGAGGAGGTAATGAAAACTGCTATCACGGTTGGAGATGAAAATGAATATCATGACATCGCCCCCCCGCCCCCAGGAGTTCCTCATAGAAATAACATAGTGAAGATGGCTCCTCCTGCTTATAAGCACCTAATTCTGACTCTATTAACTGGAGAAATAGGGTACCTCTTTCAGAGGTGCTGGATAAGATTTCACAATTAAGTCACTTAAGGAAAGGGAAAAGATAAATTTCCTCAAGAGAGAAGAGTAAATAGCCAGAGTATTCAAAGACAAAATAGATTGACAAGAAGAGAATTGTTTTCTGCTCTATTAAGAGCAGGTGTGGATTTTAGAAGAATAGATGGTATTCCAACAGAAGAGCTACATAAGATGTACCAAAGAAAAGTACTTAACATTAGAATGAATAGGGAAGCAGGAACCACCCCAGCACTTATTCCTGAATCATTATATCCAAGTTTGCCACACCTTCAGGGAGATCTGAATCTTTGTATCCAAGTTTGCCCCACCCTCAGGGAGA
Organism: Petaurus breviceps papuanus; assembly: GCF_028583685.1. Taxonomy (NCBI): domain Eukaryota; kingdom Metazoa; phylum Chordata; class Mammalia; order Diprotodontia; family Petauridae; genus Petaurus; species Petaurus breviceps. The sequence goes on from NW_027186349.1 coordinate 15,566,235, forward strand.
ATAGGAAATAGGCTAAACCCCAGCCCAGATTAAAGAAATATAGCAAGGAGACTGCAGACCCCATATTGGTTTAGCAATATATTGGAAGAATCAATTAACTACTGTAACTAGGGATTTGCTGGGTACTGGGGCTGAGGCCACACTTATCTATGGAAACCCTGATAAGTTTAAACATGTAACTCCTATTACAATCACAGGTCTAGAAGGGGCTGAAATATCAGCCAGACAAGTTAAAATGACAATGACAATTGGGTAGTTACCTAAGAAAGAATATAGTGTGGTTGTTGTACCCATTCCTGAATACATCATTGGAATAGATATATTAAGAGGCATGACTCAATTTTTCCTGAAGGAATATACCTATTTGCTGTAAAGAAGATAGGAATTTATACAGTTTTAGTGGGAAAAATAGAAATGAATCCAATCACAAAATGAAATTACCACTTCTATAAAGGAATATGTTTAAGCAGGAGTGTTAGTCCCTACAACCACACAATGGAATAATCCTGTCTGACCAGTATGAAAGTCAGATGGGATGTGGAGGATGACTGTGTATTACAGACAATTGAATAAGGTGACTCCTCCTTTGTATGCTGCTGTTCCATATAACATCACCTTAATAGAAAGGATCCAGAAATATGATGGGACTTGGCATGCAGTTATTGACTTGGCAAATGCCTTCTTCACCATCCCAATAGACCCTAACAATGGGAACAGTTCGCTTTCACTTGGCAGGGTAGACAATATACTTTCACCCACTTCTCAGTAGGGTACATACATAGCCCCACTATTTTTCACAGGATCGTGGCTGAACAGTTGGATGAATTAAAGCTACCTGGGGTACAGCTTACCTACCACATTGATGATATCATGATACAGGGAAAAGATGCAATAGAAGTGGAGAGCAGTTTGACCCTTCTAATTGAGCATATGAAAAGTAAAGGGTGGGAAATTAACCCTGAAAAGGTCAAAGACCAGCTCAAAATGTAAAATTTTGGGGTATACAATGGAATCAGGGACTACGGGAGATTCTTCTACAAGCCCAACAAAAGATTCAGGATTTTCCTACCCCAACCAATAAGAGAGGCCCAACAGTTCCTAGGATTGTTTGGATACTGGAGGCACCACATTCTGCATTTGGGAGAGATTTTGAAAACTTTATATAGAGTCACTCTGAAGAAATATGAATTTGATTGGGGACTTGAGCAAAGTAATGCTTTTGAAGAAGCCAAGGCTGCCATACAATTGCCCCTAGATTTGTGGCCCATGCAAAATGGTCCAGTAGAATTACAAGTGACTGTACAAGATGAATATGCAAAATAGAGCTTATGGCAAAAACAACAAAGCCTAAATGTACCCTTGGGATTTTGATGTAGGAAACTCCCTTCACTGATAACAAGCAGGGTTTTATACTCATTGTAATTCACAAAATATAACATGCTCAGAAGTCAATGATTACTTGACATTCTGGAAAGCATCCTCCTGTTCTGAGCCCAACATCAGAGAATGCCCTTTTTAAGAGTCAGTAAAGTGGGTCACGAATGCTTGTCTTTGTTCAAGAAACCAATTAAAAATTGAGCAACTGTAGGATGCTTCAAGTGTATTTTTCTTTTTTTAATTTTTTATTTATTCATTATTTATGTATTCATTTATTTACCTGCATTCATTTTATCTACTTATTTGTTCACTCATTTGTTTATTTGGTATGGTAGTTAAATCATTCATTTACTTTATTTTTTTTTCTCACCTGGATGTTAAATTATCTTGTTTGTCAATGCGGAAGTTGGGAAAATGTTCTATGTGGTCCCTTCCAGCTCTGATAGTGGATGAATTACTATATTTAGGATATTTCATTGGCTATAACTTCTTTAAGTTAAATTTCCAAATTTCTCTTGATTCAATAAACTGAAATAGTGATCATTAAAAATAGTGTGCTTCATAAGAACTATTTAATAAATGTTTGTTGACTAATTGTTTGATTGAAAAAGTCTTATCAGAGTAATTTGATTTCCTTTTTTGATATCATTGCTAAGTTGAAAGTGAATTTTGTAGCAGCAACTACACTGGCATACCCAGGATGGCTGCTAGCACAGGTTCTTAGATCTGCTTGACTAGTAAAGATAGCTGTGTAAGGGGTCAACAATCTTTGTTAATTACATTCACTAGCTCAGGGCAAAAGTCTGAACTTCAGAGAAAATACAAACATAGAAAACATAAGCAGATAAATAAAGATGAACAGTCAGGGCTCTGACTGCCTGAATCAACTATATATATATCCCTGGATTGAGAGAGCCTTTACATCTGAGCAGTTGAAGAACTCTGAACATGTGACTGACTGCTCAGAATCTCGATCAGAGAATCACAAGATCCTTCTTAAAAGCAAGCCCCCAAAGCAAAATATCAACTTAGAGCATATATACACTTGCCAGAACCAGAAGGCATCACAACCCTTGTGACTCAGTGCCTAATTAGAAATTAGCAAAAGATGTAAAAACTTTCCTATAAGCAAGCTTCCCTCCCCCAATAAGCTCTGTGATTCAGGATGTATTGTAACTAGGCACACAGGTCTACCAATGAATGGGAAAGATCTTATCCCATTAACATTGCAAATAAACAAAGAGGATACAGTGTTAAACTTGGAATCATGAAGACCTGTGTTCAAATGTTACCCTTGTATATATATATAATTTTAATTATTATTCATGGGAAAGTTACTTTTCATCTCTGAACTTCAAACATTTCTTTAATTTCAGCTTTGAGTTGTGATGTGCATTGAAGAGAACAATATACACACTGACAAAATTCTGTATTTTTAACATATTAATTTGACTGATGAATCAGAAGAACACTATAATAATGATAAAGCCTGACATTATTTGGCTTTATTGAATCAAATATATTTGCAAAGAGTAATCAATCAATATATTTATTTATTTCAATTTATAAATTAGCATGAAATCTTTTTAGTATTTCCATCTAAGTCACATTCAGAATACTTCTTCCATGGTTTCTCATGCATTTGTATTAGCCCTGTTTGGTCAGGATAGGAAATTTTATTTTAATTATTTATTTGACTAACATGTGTGTATGTGTGTACATGTATATCATTGAAACATTCCATTATTGTTTCTTGACTTGGTTTAAAAGTTATCATTTTTGCCTTCTAAAAGTTATTTGTGGGGTGGCTAGTTGGCCCAGTGAGTAGAGCACCGGCCCTGGAGTCAGGAGGACCTCAGTTCAAATCCACTCTCAGACAACACACACACACACACACAGAGCCTAGCCTTTGTGACCTTGGGCAAGTCACTTAACCCCAATTGCTCTCCAAAAGCCAAAAATAAAAAAAAATAATAAAAGGTATTTGTAAATGTTTTATATTTCTATTTATGAGTAGTCTACATAAGAGGACTTATTGTTCTTTTGGAAGTTGGAAAAAAATTCATGAAGCATTTGCACTAGTTTCATATTTCAGTGTGGTGATTCTTTAAGTTTTCCATTGAGACCAAAGTCAATTTAAGTTAATAATTTTCTTTTTTGTTAGTTTTTGTGTAATTTTCTTTTTTTAAAGATAGTCACCCATCACCTCTAAATTCTCTGACCTTTGAGAATATATTGTGTTTATCTATCTATCTATCTATCTGTCTGTCTGTCTGTCTATCTATCTATTTGTTATCTATCTATTTCTATTAAAGAACTTTAATTTTCCATTTTTAATTTCATTGATTTGTATCTTCTTGCATTTTTGGATAAATTTCTCTAAACCCTTACTAATCTTTTTGATAATTAAAATAAATATTCCCACAATTTAATTACCAATTCAGTGTTTCTTTTTTCTGTTTCTTTCCTACTTTTAACTTTCAAATCTCTTACTGTTCTGTTGATTTGTTAGTTTCTCTTTCATTTGGATTACTGCTTTGTTTCATTTCTAGTGTTTTTAGCTTAATGTTTCATAAAAGTATTTTCTCCTTTTTTTCTTCTTAAAATAAGCATTTCAAGAAAGACATGCTTGTAAAAACTAATTCAGAAGCTATCCAAATATTTTCCTATGTGTGTAGCTCACTTTAGCTGGTACTGGCAGGCTATGTTAAAAGAAAGGCAACTGTCATTTGGGGCTGTAGGCTATAGATATCATCTATCTGCCTAATTATATCCCTAAAACTCCTATAGGTATTCTTCTTCCTAACATTCTTCAAGTAGAATCAATTAGCTCTTAGAAACGGCATTCACTCAAATTGCACAGTAAGAAAAAGAAATTTAAAAAAATCATTTCCACCAAAGGGAAAGAGTAGGGACACACTTAAAGTACAGTGGCAGTGATATGACTTATGATTGTCTTTTAACAGTAAGGCATCATTTTGTGTCTTTTTCCGGAGTCTTCCAAAGTGAAGTGCGGTGAGGGCTACATTGCTCTTTCATGCTCATTGTGGCCCTTTTCTCACAGGCAAGGCTCATGTGATAGACAAGGAAATCTTTTGCTAGACTTTGCTGAACAGGTCACTCAACTTGGCTCCTGTACTGGTTTCTCATAGGATTCCGTGGTTGCTAGTCTGGGCTAAGGAGGTTCCTTGGACACTTGGCATGGCTGTTGCTGTATTGGGCCGTTCAGACCACTTGGTTACTGGACTGCTGCCGTACTTTTGTCAGTGAGATCACTGTTCTTCTAACCAATGATTGCTGAATTGGTTTAGGCAGTCATAGCCACTAAGCTATTCTCAGATTACATCTCTGTTGGTTGTATTGATCTGATGAATTCCTTGAACTTACTCTTCTAAAGGCAGCTATAGGCCTTACCACCTAAAATAGCCTCTGGTATGGCTAAATGTTCCAGTGTTCTTGTCAGCTAAAATGTTATATTGCTCTTTTAATAAAAGGCAATGACCCTTTGCCTCCCACTGTCAAAAGTCTTGGAAGCCTCACAAGCTAAAGGCTTGTCACCTACAGACTGGAGGCTGAAGAGTCTAACTTCTCATGTTTAATAATCACCCTGTCCCTCAGAAAGGGACTCTGCTATTATGTAAAAGCTGGTTGCACTTACCAGATTCCTGCTGAGGGTTTTTAAATAGTTGAATGAATGCAAACAAATGTATGGTGCCACTCTATGCATGCATGCCCTGGGGGTAAGTTCATTGTTTCTATTAGACTTCCCTTTTTTTCCTTCAGTTTCCACAGGTGAGATCAGCTTTATTAACTTTTAAATGCTGTGTCTATGACAATTCCCTCAAGTTTTGACATCTTTGGATGAGTTAAAAGTCCAAACTCCTTAGCTTGGTATTCAAGGCCTTACAGAACTTTCTCTGTTTGCCCCATATAGCTAATCTACTTTCTTTCCCCTAAATACATCCAGAACACTTTGCCACTATTTTGTTCCCACTATTCTTCCTGCTTCAAATACTTTTTTTTTTTTCTATTTGTGCAAGTCCAACCCTTCAAGGTCTTTCTTGAAACTTATCTTTCCCAGAAAACCTCTATACTCTGGGTGATTGAGTTCTCATAACTCCTATAACACCTGTCTGTCCCATTTCCTATAACACCTTGTGCTTTTAAATATCTATGTATATGTACTATTCCTCCAACTAGAATATTCTGAGGGTATGGTGCCTGAGCTTCTGTTTTTTAAACCAGTAGTACCCCTCATAAAGTCACTGTACCACAGAAATTAGAAAGAGATGGTGAAAATGACAACAAAGGAAGAAACATGAGGACTTGAGAAATACAGCATTTAAATGGCATCCCAACAAAGAGGACAGGCAGGTAGTCTTAGGGTCCAGACTACCCTACAAACCTAGGTTATCCCCCACAACATCCACCTTTGGTAGTTTAATATATTGTGGTGCCAATTCTTGACTGCCTGTTGCTGGTCTTCAGCACACAATTCTAAACACACTGGAAGTCTGGGTAATAATATATTTCCTAATAGATTACTGCTCCCCACTCTTATGTTTCACAGAGTCCTTCTTCACAGTAGCCTTTTAAAAGATCCTGGGATAAATGGGTCTCCCCCTTCCCTCCCAGAACAGAGTCCCCTGAAAAGCTGAGAAAGTTCTCACTCAAACTACCCACACTGGTTAAGCACATCTGCTTGCATCTTCAGGTAGTAATACATATGGGGCTACTGCCCGAGTGGTCAGGCTGGACTGGAGTATGCTCCACTTTGCACTAGTCCTTCAGAATTCCAAAATCACATTGCTGCCAGCTTCTTCCAAGGCTGCTTAAATCTTTTGTGCTTCTAATTTGACAGCATTGGTTTTGATTTCCTAGGACTCTACCAGCTTCTTTGCCTGGACAAGGCTTATGCCTTGGCTGTAATTCTTTATTTCCTTAATACATTTCACTTTATCCACAGGCTTGGCTTCTATCAGCCTAACAGTGAAATGTGCTCCTTCCTTCTTTTTGGATGTGTCTTCCTCATCTGCTGCCTCAGGGTCTACCTTTGCTGTAGCAGCACTTGGTACCACACAACCCATTGGCAGCAGCCCCACATCCTGAATCTTCAGTGTTTTCTTCAGTAACTCATGAGATCAGAGATTTCCAATAGAGTGAGGCCAGTGATGTCCTGTTCTAACTGTTGAATCTTAGGAGGGTGTTGTCCAGAGTGGTTTCAGCCAGAGCTTCACTTCTTTGAATGACAGCTGCTTTCATTATCTTCAAGACACAAACACCCAATAATGGCAGCCTGGTCTGGAGCAGTGTTGAAGCCTGGAACTTCAAACAGGGCCCCTGATGAGGGTGAGCAGTCACAGCCATGAGTGAGGTGTGCATGAGAAGCTGGACTTTACAGTTAACTCATATTGGTACTAGTAGACAGTTCCAGGGAGTAAATTTTCTTTCCTTGAGTTCTAGGCATGAGCCTTTGGATGGCTATCCTCCTAACACAAATTCTAAATGTAAATTCCTGCCTTAGAAATCACCCAGTACAGTCCTTTAGTTCTTAGGGGGAAAAAAGTATTTATTCAAATAGCCTAGCAAGAACAGAAAGTATGAGGTGGCACAGTGAATATAGCAACAGCCCTGGAGTCACGAAGAACAGCAAGTACTGAGTCTGAAACTTTATAAGTTGTGTAGTATTTATTTTACATCTGACATAACTTAAATTATATTTCACTAAGTTTTGTTTTCTACCCTTTTGAACCTTCAACTTTTCTGAAGATTATTGTGCTATTTTTTTAAATATCTGAAAAATATTCTGATGTTATTTTTCTGATTCTTTTCTCTAACAATCTTTACTTAGCTTCCATATATTTTATATGATTTTACTGACATGAATTTACATTTATTATAATTTTATTACATTGTAGTCCAGAAATGCAGTAAGTATAGTTTCTATACATTTTTTTAATTTGCCCAATTTAAATCACCAAAGTTTTCTATGGACTAAAATAAGACTTATTTTTATGACCATTTCATGTGTAGTTGAATATGTATTTTTTTCATCAACTTAGTTCTCTGCATATATCTATTATTATCAACTTATGAAATAAGCTCCTTAAGTATTAGATTTCTACATTATTAATCTTTTTATTGTATTTGTCATGTTCTGATAATGAAACACTTGGCTTCCTTTTCTGTCAGTTCCTTAAGGTCAGAGACTATTTTGTTCTTTTTTTTTTTTGTCTTTGTATCCCCAGAACCTAGCACATTGCATGGGATATAATCCACATTTATTATGTGTTTGTTGACTTATCTATTATTTTTAGTATTAATGATCTTACTTTTTATGAAACTGTTAAATTATTTCTGCATATTAAATGATAAGGCAGCTAAGTGGTGCGCTGAATAGAATTTTGTGCCTGAAGTTAGGAAAAATCATCTTCCTGCATTAAAATCTGCCCTCAGACACTTACTAGCTGTGTTACCCTGGGTTAGTCACTTAAACCTGTTTGCTTCACTTCCTCTCCTGTAAAATGAGCCAGAGGAGGAAATGACAAACTACTTGAGTATTTTTTTTAAGCAATTGGGGTTAGGTAACTTGCTCAAGTTTACATGGCCAGTTATTTCTGGGTGTGGTGCTAAGTATCTCAGCCTGGATTCGATTCCAGGTTATCCCGACTCTGGGGACAGTGCTCTTTCTCACTATGCTATCTGGCCACCCCATTACTTCAGTATTTTTGCTCAGAAACTTTCAAAGAGAGTTATGAAAAGTCAGATATGACTGAAATGTTTCAATAAAATCAACAAAATACAAAGTGATAATTGTCACATAGTTGCCATTTTAAAAAATTTCACAAATGTGCAATAACTTTTTTTTAAATATTTCTAATTTGAATTCTACATCATTAAGTATCTGACACAATTATTTTAACAAGTTCCCAGTGGCTTGACGTAAGTTAGAATAATTAATTTTGATTTAATATTATTGATATCATGTTTGTTTCTTATAAATAATACATAATTTAGTTTATTGTTTGATCATTTTATAACTTATTTTAGTAGGAAAGTAGACCATGTTTACTGATTAAATAATAACTTTATTGTTTTGGTAGCTTTCTTCTTATTGTTCTTCATGTTACTTATAGGGAATTGAGTTAATCTTTTGTAATGGTTTTGATTATTAAAATATAAAGTAAAATTCAGTCTATTTATTTTGAACTAGTTAATACTTTAAACTTAGTGTTTCTTCTTTTTTTATAGTCCATTATTTTAGATTGAAGTTTGCCTTTGAAATTACAGCTCCATTCCTTTTTTCTCCTTTTTATGTTTTTATTTGTCAACTCTTTAAGTGTTAGCATATGTTTATTTTATGTTATTTTAATTTGTTTTAGTCATAATATATCTTTATTTCAAATACTAATCTTATTGCTTCTTTCAAAATTAAGAAAGTTGGCATACCTAATTCTTACATTGCCTTGTTTAAACTTATCTATATAAAAATATTAACTATATTTGATATTCAACTTTCAGAGTATTATTTTAGTCATTTAATCAACTTGCTTATCTTATTATAGCTATAACTATTTACTTATTTGTTTATATTTGTTCATACATTTTTCCAGGTCTTATTTAATTTGTGGGTGAATTCTTCTATTTCTGAACAAATTTATTTTTGATGTTCATGTTGCTTTTGTGGCTAATACCATTTTTGTTTAGCCTTCTACATATATTCCAGCTTTAATTTATCTTTTAATGTAATAGTTTTCCAAGACTTATAATACTTTTCTTTGTGATATTATGTAGTTTCACAAAAAATATCCCTCAATGCATCATCTTTAGAGCTGCTTTTTGCTAAAACCTTATCTATTCTCTCCACTTGAAGATCATTTAACCTTATATTCATTATGCCAGACATTTTTTTCTAACCATTCCTTTGATTACTAAGTTTAACTTATACTCTTTTCTTTTCTCCCATTCTTTTTCTCTCTTCACTTTTTTTTTCCGTGGAGAATTTGGAATAAAGTGAAATGAAAGAAAGAGAAGGTGTTAATTCTAAATGGCATTGTCAATGAATTTAGCCACAAAAAGGATTAATCAGTTAAATCCTTTCAAATACATATGAAAAAAATTAATTTATCTTGTCACACTCCCTCTGTCTCAGACATTGAAGCTTGCACGTGAACTTCTGAGAGAAACATGTCTTTAATTTTATATAATTTATTTTTAAGTTATATTAGTTTAATGATTATTTTTGGTTTGGAATGAAAGTAGGGATAGGTGTTACTGATTTAATCTGAATTAGAGTTGAAGTTTCTCATTGTGATGCAAATGGAAGACTTCAATAAGATTTAGAGAAGATGCTCTCTTTTGTTTAGTATTGATAATTGGGATTAGAAGTTTGGGGAGATGGAAATATTTTTCCTCAATAGAGAGGGAGAGGAGTAGGAATATCTGCCTCAGGTTACTTTTCTAAGCTTTTAAAGTATGCTTGCAGGAATAGGAAGAGTTACATGGAAAAGATAGAGAAGTCTCAAGACAAGTGAATAGTAGAATGTCCTGTAGCATATTGAGCCATCTGTTTCTGAAAGGTGAGGAAGATTTCAGGAGGACAGCCAGACAGAATATTCTGAATCTTTCTTGAGATTGGGAAAGTAGCAGAGATTGCAGGATTGTGTCCAATGTCTGAGGGTGAAGAACTGGAAGAAAAGATAATGTTTCAGTCCTTCTCAGGGGTCTACCTGTTTTGTTTTGTTTTTTTCAGAAACAACTCTTTTTATTTTATTTTAGGACAAAAAGCATATTTTCAGTCCCTACCATCAAACAGAATGCTGTGTCAATTTTATTAACAGAGCTAAATATGAGCAAGTTTTCAATATACCTGAGTTTTATTGCTGTAGAACCTATGCTGAGATTTCAAGATACAAAGCAATCAAAAACTCACAAAGAATAATACCACTTTTGCTCTCCAGAAAACATAACAGAGAATAGAGAACAAAGATACTTTACTTCCTTTGTCTATAAAAGTAGATGTTATATTCACAAATATCCCTTGTTTCTGATGAAACAGTACTTCATTCGTGAGGAACACAAAACACAAGTTATTCCATGAACATTTACTTCGAACAGAAGTCAGTCTGCTGACAAAAATAAAGGTCAAGTGAGGTTCACTGTGACCTAACAAGAGCAAGGTAATCTGAATCAATGAAGAGAAAAACATGGGACTCTGTTTTGCTGTTTAAACCCTGAAAATGCATTAGCTACAATGTGAGCTGAATTTTAACGAGACACGTGTTTATAAAGAGCACCTGGGTAGGGCAGTATATAGAGCATTAGGCTTGGAGTCAGAGATTTTGTTGTTTTTCAGTCATGTCTGACTCTTCATGTTCCCAGTTTGGGGTTTTCTTGGTTTCAAGAGGTTCTCAATTCAAATCCAGTCTCAGACACTTACTACCTGAACTCTGGACAAGTCACAAACCTATGTGTGTGTGTGTCTCTCTCTCTCTCTCTGAAAAACATCTCTGATATCCTAGATCCAAAGGGTAAAATAGAAATTCAAAGACTCAACCTACTACTTCCTGGAAGAGATCCCAAAATGAAAAGTCCCAGGAATATAACAAATTCCATAGTTCCCAGGTCAAAGAGAAACTATGGCAAGCATCCAGAAATAAATCATTAAAATATCATCAATATTGCAGAAGATTTACCAACTACTACTATAAAATAATAGAGGTCTTGGAATAGGAAATTCCATAAGACAAATATTTAGTATCATAACCAAAAATAACCTTTAAAAGAAAACTGAGTATAAAATTCAGAGGAAAATTAAAAAAAAACTATTAAATTAAGAAGAAGAGTATAATGGCAAACAAAAGAGTAATCAGCTCCTTATTTCAGTTATTCATGTGTTTAGAACTTTGTTTCAGCTATTCAAGTGCCTTGAGCCCTACCTGTGATTTGGAGGTTGGAGGAACTTTCTAATGCAACAGGAAAGGGTGGAACAGGAAGGAACTAATGATATAAAAGTTTGAGCATAGCTGGGAATGAGCAGAACAGAGAGGAAGAATGCTTTCTCTATAGGGCCATAGAAGAGGAACCGTGGAGTTTGGGAATTAGCCTCCAGTCAAGATAAAAGGACCTTTCCTTGAGTACTCAACTCTGACTTACAAGGTCATATTTTACTATGACCTGGAGTGGGAGAACTTTGTAATTTGTACTTTCTATCCCTTAAGGATGATTGCTTCTTAAGGATGATTGAGTTAAGGTCTTATTGAATGATATCTTTTGTTTAAGACTATGTGGACACTTTAGTAATAAGTTGTCATGTTATATTGTTGTGAATGTGGTACTTCCATTTCTATGAATGTTTTGCTTTAGTTTATTTATCTATAAATAGAGAGTTCACTATACAATGTGATCAGAACATTAAAGTTATCCACAGAACCAGTCCTCAGGAGAGCTGCTTGTGCTTGACTTTACAAAGACTTTCAAGAATTACTAATGAAAATATAAGAATTGAATAAAAAAATGACTTTCAAATAGACGATTCAAGAGAAGCATAAAAATGTAAACATAAAACTAAATCATAAGGAACTTAATAATTAAAGTATTTATATTCCTCTAGAAAGGATATAAATAATTCTTAAGAATGGTATCATTATTATGGCAGTTAGAAGGAGTCTACATAGACAGACAGTGTAGGAGGGAGTTGATTATATAGCAATGCTTTAAAAAAATTGAATGTATGGCAAAGGGGAAAAATTGGGTGAAGGGGAAAGGGAGAGAAGAAATAGAGTAAATTATCTCACATAAAAGAGATGTGTAAGAAAGACCCTTTGTAATGGAGTGGGAATCAGGGTGTAGAGAAAGAAACACCTGATCATCACTCTCATTGGAATCAATTCAAAAAGGTAAGAATGTGTGTGTATTTGTGTGTGCATGTATATGTGTATATATGTATGCATATATGTGTATACAATTCTAACCATATAAAAGCAGTATACATGTGTTTGTACAAATATGTATATGTTCTTATATACAGTACACATATGTGTGTATACTGGAGGGAGGGAGAGAAAGAGAGACAAAGAGAGACAGAGAGAGAATAATATGGAAGGAAATACATAAATTGGAATAAATTCACTCATAAAACTGAAGCAAATGACAGAATGATTTAAAAACAAGAAACCAACAATATCTTGTTTGCCAGAAACAGACTTGAAACAAAGGCAAGCAAAGATTTAAAATAAGGAAGTGCTGCAGAATCTATTATGCTTCAGCTGAAACAAATAAAAAAAATGTCAGAAATAGCAATTAGGATATCAGATGAAGCAAAAACAAAAGTTATCTGAATTAAAAGAGGTCAACAAGGAAACTACATCTTGCTAGAGGTACAGAGGAGAATGAAGTAATATCAAAACTAAACTTATTTTAACTAAATAACTCAGCATTAAAAATTTTAAAGGAAAAGTGATTAATAGGAGGATATAGTCAATAAAACTATACTAAAGGAGGAATTAAACTTTTCCCTGTCAGTGTTGGGAAAACATAACCATAAAATGAAAAGAAAAAAGTAAAATAAATAAATGAAATTTCATAGAAAAGTTAGATATGGGGAGGAGCCAAGATGGCAGAGAAGAAGCACAAGCTCCCACTCTAATAACTTCCAATACATGTACAAAAAGACTCTATACAAGCTTTGGAGCTACAGAACACAAAAAAAGACTGAGAGAAACAAATCTCCCACTGAAGGCAGCCTGGAAGGTCAGCAACAAGGGTCTATTGCACTGAGCTGGGAGCTGAGTAGAGTCCTGCATGAGCTGTGCAGTTCTAGCCCCAGGGTAGCCCCAATCAGCAGTGGCCACAGCAGACTTCATGAGAGTGAATCACCAGCAGCTATGGTGGTTTCCAGACTTCTCAACAAACAAAATCCAAAGACAAAGTCAAAGGTGAGTGAGGAACTCTGTTGGAATAGGGGGGACTGAAGAGAGTGGTCCAGCCCTTGTCCCCAGGGGCAAGAAGCAGAATAGACATGGCAGCTGTGCAGCCACCTTCAGAGGCTACCTCAGAAGCTCCTGGCCTGCAGATCATAGGAAGAAAAAGCAGCCATTCAGATGGTAATCACTCTTGCTTGAACCTGCTTTGATTTGGATCACAGTCTTGGGTAGAGGTCCAACAGTGTGGGCAGTGAGCCAGATCTCCTGGGGGCTCTCTATAAGATGGTGCCCTCCTAATAGCTCTGACAGCTGCAAAATCCCCAGCGACATGGGACAAAGCTATCTCCTTTCTGGAAGCAGAGTTCTACCATGGCAAAGTGCTCAAAAGTCAAGTAATTGGCAGGCAATATGAGCAAGAAGAGGAAGCACAAACAGACCATAGAATCCGTTTTTGGGGACAAAAAGGATTAAGACATGGAACTGGAGGAAGACAGTGAAGTCAGAACTTCTGCATCAAAAGCATACAAGAAAATATGAATTGTTTACAAGCCATGGAAGAGCTCAAGGAGGGTTTTGAAAATCAAATAAGAGAAGTGGAAGAAAAATTGGGAAGATAAATGAGAATGATGCAAGAAAATCATGAAAAGTGAGTCAACAGCCTGCTAAAGGAGACCAAAAAATATACTGAAGAAAATAACACCTTAAAATTAGATTAACTCAAATGGCAAAAGAAGTCCACAAGGCCAGTGAGGAGAATAACTTAAAAACCCAAATTTACCAGATGGAATAGGAGTTTCAAAAACTCACTGAAGAGATTAATTAACTACTTTAAAATTAGACTGGAGCAATTGGAAGCTAATGACTTTATGAGAAATCAAGTTACAATAAAACAGATACAAACAAATGAAAAAAAAAATAGAAGGCAATGTGAAATATCTCATTGGAAAAACCACTGATCTGGAAAATAGATCCAGGAGAGAAAACTTAAAAATGATTAGACTAACTGAAAGCCATAATCAAAAAAAGAGCTTAGAAACCATCTTTCAAGAAGTTATCAAGCAAAATTGCTCTGATATTCTAGCACCTGAGGGTAAAATAGAAATGGAAAAAATTTACCAATTGAATCTTGAAAAAGATCCTAAAAATAAAATTCCTAGGAATAGTATAGCCAAATTCCAGAGTTCCCAGGTCAAGGAGAACATAACATAAGCAGGTAGGAAGAAATGATTTGAATATTGTGCTAACACAATCAGGCCAACATGGGACCTAGCAGCTTCTACCCTGACAGATCAAAGGGCTAGGAATATGATATTCCAGATGTCAAAGGAGCTGGGATTAAAACCAAGAATCAACTACACAGAAAAACTGAGTATCATGTTTCTGGGAAAATATGGTCATTCAATGAAATACAGAAGTTTCAAGAATTCCTGATGACAAAACCAGAGTTGAATAGAAAATTTGACATTAAGATACAAGAAGCAAGAGATGCATAAAAAGGTAACCAGGGAAAAGAAATCATAAGGAACTTAGAAAAGTTGAAAAATTCTTTGAGGACAAAGATTGTTATATTCAATTAAATTTAATAAAAATGTATTAAGTACCTCCTATGTTCTAGTACTATATTCAGGGACTGTGCTATGGATTAGTAATACAAATAAGAAATCTTTGAATCATAGAATCTCAGATTTGGAAGAGAGAGTCCAAGACATGACACAGTCTACTTTTTTGCCCAATGCATGGATTTTCTCCCCAGAATTCCAAACAAATGATATTTTAATACTTAGACAAGTCTAGGGAGCTAAGTATTTTTTTTTTTAAGCAATCAGGGTTAAGTAACTTGCTCAAGGTTACACGGCCAGTTATTTCTGGGTGTGGTGCTGAGTGTCTGAGCCCGGGATTTGATCTCCAGGTTGTCCCAACACTGGAGCCAGTACTCTTACTCACTGAGCCACCTGGCCGCCCCTAAGCAATTGGGGTTAAGTAACTTGCTCAAGATTACACGGCCAGGTGTTTCTGGGTGGGTGCTAAGTGTCTGAGCCCGGGATTCGATCTCCAGGTCGTTATGACACTGGAGCTGGTGCTCTTACTCGCTGTGCTACCTGGCCGCCCCGGGAGCTAAGTATTTTAAGAAGCATTTGGTAATGTTTTTAGTAATTTTATTGGATTATCACTAATTCTGTGGAGTAATTAGGTAGTATAGCAAATTTTATTTTATACTCACAGATCCACCATGAAAATTCTCTATCCTTTCAAATATTCTTATTTCTATAAATAGATTTATGTAATTTTATTTGTCTTTTTTGTAACCTACTAGAATGATTGAAAATTTTAAACCATTTAAAGTTTGTTTTGTGTGGTTTTTCACACAATCATTCTCCTTGTTTTTGTCATTGTTCTACAGAAATTGAGCTAATTTACTCTTTTATTCTTTTTGTAGAAACTGAGAAAATAAGTAGATAGAATTGAAAAGATTTGGATTCAAGTTCTTCTGAAACTTCCTACTGTAGCACCACGCACTCCAGCATCCTTTCCTTTAAAAAAGCGGATCTAAGAAACTATGTTGGCAGCCACCCTGGGGATGCTGGAGTGTGTGGTGTTACAGTAGGAAGTTTCAAAAGAACTTGAACCCAAATCTTTTCAATTCTATCTACTTATTTTCTCAGTTTCTACAAAAAGAATAAAAGAGTAAATTAGCTCAATTTCTGTAGAACAATAACAAAAACAAGAAGCAAATGATTGCATGAAAAACCACACAAAACAAACTTTAAATGGTTTAAAATTTTCACTCATTCTAGTAGGTTACACAAAAGACAAATATAATTATATAAATATATTTATAGAATTAAATAAATAAGAATATTTGAAAGAACAGAGAATTTTCATGGTGGAGCTATGAGTATAAAATAAAATTTGCTATACTACCTAATTACTTTACAGAATCAGTGCTATTCCAATAAAATCATAAAAAGTTTCTGGTCAATGGGAAAACTCTGGTGTATACTTTATGTAATTCTTCAAGTGGATTCAAATATTATTTCTGATCTTACTAATACTAGCCCAGCTAGTAATCAGAATGCTTACAAAGTCCCAAAACAGATGGTTCTTCCACCCCTTTTTTTTTTTTGACTGCACTTGATTGTTAAGTTTTCAAGTGGA
>NW_027186349.1:15582791-15583705 GCF_028583685.1 Petaurus breviceps papuanus
GAGAGAGAGAGAGAGAGAGAGAGAGAGTGCTCAGGCCTTTATGCTTCCTTCTACAATGATACTATATGGAAAGCTGGTAAGTGGCCAGGCTGTTGCTTTTCGCTGTGATACAGCAATTCCTTTTTCTCTTAGATGAAGTATCATTACATTGGGACACTACCTTATAAAATGTTAGGAGAATGATGATTACAGTTCTAGGACTTGGTATCCATGCCGGAATATGTAGACAGTTGAGCTGAGTAAGGAGTAAAGTTTTCATATTGCAACCAGATTGAATTAATATAGAAGTGGGTCAGATAGTCAAGACAGAGTAATAGTGATATACTCAGTAGTTATCTCACATTTTAAGTTTGGCCCATTTGCATAGGGACTGTGATTTTATAGGGGATTGTACAACTTGAGTTTTTGGTGAAAGAAAAATGTGTTTCTTTTCTTTTTTTTTTATTTTTTTAATGCTTTATTAACTTCTAATTTACATCATTCGTTTCCGCCAGATTTTGAGTAACAAATTTTCTCCCCGTTTTTCCCGCACCCATCCCCCCCAAATAGCGGTCCCACAGGATATCCCCACCTCCAATCTGCTCTCTCCCATATTTTCTCTCATACCCGTTTCAACTTTTCCAGTGGGTCTCTATGCCTCAGTGCCTGTATATCTTTTTTTTTCTTAATAACATGTAAGATGGTATTAATAATAGTATATATATACACACATATACATATATATTTGAATATTTGATTTTAAAACTTTCAATTCTAGATTCATTCCCTTCCCCCCCCCTACCACCCACCCCCACTGGGGAGACAAGCAGTTCAGTATAGGTTGTACATGTGCGGCTAATGCAAAACAATAACATAGTAGATGTATTATAAAAGACTGACTATATTTCCCTCCCTCCTATCCCACCTCCCACTTG
>NW_027186349.1:15583805-15631960 GCF_028583685.1 Petaurus breviceps papuanus
GATGGTGAGATCCCCTATTTAGTGTGTATTTCCCTCCCTCCTCAAGCCAGATTCAATAGGAATAAGGTTGACCCATTCCCTTTTGCCTTCCTATTCTTCCCCTCCATTGTAACCATTTTCCCTTGCCTCTTCTGTATGAGATAGTTTGCCCCACTCTGTCTCTCCCCATCTCCTCTCATTATATTCGTCTCACCTCTTAATTTCACCTTTTAAGTATCATCCCTTCCTGTTAAATTGGTCCCGTGCCCTCTATCTATGTATACCTGTAAACGTATATACACACATTCACATATGTATTCATATGCCCGCATACCCTCATATAAAGACATATATATATATATATACATATACATATATATTTCTAATCCCTTCAACTACTGAGAAAAGTTTCATAAGTTACAATTATTGTTTTTCCATGTAGGAATGTTAATAGTTCCACTTTGGCCAGGTGGCTCAGTGAGCAAGAGCACCGACCCCAGTGCCGGGACGACCCAGACCAAATCCGGGTCCAGACACTCAGCACCACACCCAGAAACAACTGGCCATGAAACCCCGAGCAAGCCACTCAACCCCTATTTCTTTAAAAAAAAATAGTTCAACTTTGATAAGTTCCTTATGATTTCTTTTCCCTGTTTACCCTCTCGTGCTTCTCTTGCTTCTTGTATCTGAATGTCAAATTTTCTATTTAACTCTGGTTTTTTCAGCAAGAATGCTTGAAAGTCCTGTATTCCACTGAATGACCATATTTTCCCCTGAAACATGATACTCAGTTTTGCTGGGTAGGTGACTTTTGGTTTTAATCCCAGCTCCCTTGACCTCCGGAATATTACATTCCAGGCCCTTCGATCCTTCAGTGTAGAAGCTGCCAGATCCTGGGTTATCCTGATTGTGTTTCCACAATATTCAAATTGTTTCTTCCTGGCTGCTTGTAATATTCTCTCCTTAAACTGGGAATTCCAGAACCTGGCTATAATATTCCTAGGAGTTTTCTTTTTGGGATCTTTTTTCAGGAGGTGATCGGTGGATTCTTTCAACCTCTATTTTGCCCTATCGTTCTAAAACATCAGGGCAGTTTTCTTTGAGAACTTCCTGGAGAATGCTTTCTGGGCTCTTACTTTGGTCATGGCTCTCAGGCAGTCCAATAATTTTTAAATTATCTCTCCTGGATCTATTTTCCAGGTCAGTGGTTTTTCCCATGAGATATTTCACATTGCCTTCTATTCTTTCATTTGTTTGGATCTGTTTAACAGCGTCTTGATTTCTCATAAAGTCATTAGCTTCCATTTGCTCCAATCTAATTCTGAAGCAATGATTCTCCTCAGTGAGCTTTTGAGATTCTTTTTCCATCTGGCAAATTCGACTTTTTAAGGCATTCTTCTCCTCATCGCCTTTTTGAGCCTCCTTTGCCATTTGAGTCAGTCTGTTTTTTAAGGTATTATTTTCTTCAGTCAGGCTGTTGACTCTCATTTCATGATTTTCTTGCATTGTTCTCATTTCTCTTTCCAATTTTTCCTCCACTTCTCTTATCTGCTTCTTCAGGTCCTCTATGGCCTATAACCAGCTTGTATTTTCCTTTGAAGCTTTTGGTGCAGGAGTTCTGACTTCACTGATTTCCTCCTGTTCCATGCCTTGCTCCTTCTTATCCCCAAAATAGGAGTGTAATGTTGGAATCTTCTGTCTGCTTTGTTTCCTTTGCCTGCTCATTTTGCCACTCAATGATTTGACTTTTGGGCTTTTTGCCACAGTAGGACTCTGCCACCAGACAGGGGAGTTTTCGTCCCAAACGCTGGGGTTTTCTCAGCTGCCGGAGGTATTAGATGGGTGCCCTCTCTGAGGTCTCCACACGCTCTGGCAAGCTGGACACACACCCCAGGACCTCCACCCTAGACTGCAATCCAGATCCAAGCAGGTTAAAGCAAGAGAGATGACCCCTCAGACTGGTGCTTGGTCCCCCTACACTCTGCAGGCCAGGAGCTGAAGCCACCACGTGGTGCTGGCTGGTTGTGCCGGGCGTCTCAGCGGTTTCTAGCCCTGAGGGTAAAAGCCACGCACTCCCATTTACTGGGTCCCAAAGTCCAGACTGCACTGGCCTCTCACCTTGTCCTTCGCATCTATGTATTGATAAATCTGGAAATGGCCACAGCTGCTGCTGATCTGGAGTCCCTCTGGCTGGAGGCTGGTCAGGTCCGCCCTGGGGCTAAAGCCTCGTCGTGGGGCTGGGCTCAGCTCCCAGAGAGCTGTGCTGGCCTATTCCTGCCAGCCTGCCGGGCTGTTCTCAGCGAGAGGTTAGCTTCTCTGTGTCATTTTGTGGGTTCTGCAGCTCCAAAGTTTGTTTAGAGTCCCCTTTTTACATGGATTGGGGAGGGTGGAAGCTGGAGCTGCGGGAGAGTCATGCTTCTACTCCACCATCTTGGCTCCGCCCCCCTGTTTCTTTTCTTAATAACACTTATTAATAAATATCCCTTTGTAAATTCTAACTGATACTGTAATTACACTTTGCACTGATGAAGTGAATTTATACCAGTTATTTCAACAGTAGATATATATATATATATACATATATATATATATACATATATATATATATGGGTTTTTATAAAGGTAATCACAATAAAATTATTAATAACATGTTGATCTCATGAGATGTTGAAAACCATTTATAGGAGGCGGAGTCAAGTTGGTGACTTAGAAGCAGGAAAACTGTGAGCTCCCCCCATAACCACCTCAAATGACTATAAAATATGACTCTAAACAAATTTTAGGGCTAAAGAACCCAAAAAGTGAGAGAGCAACAAATCTCCCACTGAAGGCAGCCCAATAAGCTGGCAGGAAGTTCTATCACAGCATGCTGGGAGCTGAGCCCAGCCCAATGTGAGCCCATGGTTTTAGCCTCAGGATAGCCCTAACCAGCAGCTGCAGCAGACTTCAGGAGAGTGCATCACCATCAGCAGTGGCAGTTTCCAGAATTATCAATCCATAAATGCCAAGAAAAAGTGAGAGGAGAGTGTAGAAGTCTGTTGGAACTGGGGGGGGGGGGGGACAGAGGAGCTAATCTGTCCCCTGCCCTTGGAGCTAGAAGTGGTGGAGGTGAGGTGGCCCTGCAGCTTCTTCCACATGGTTCCTTCAGAGCTCCTGGCCTGCAGATCACAGGGGGGTCAAGCAAATATTCAGAAAGCAATTTCTCTTGCTTTAAATTTCCTGGATGTAGATACCAGACTTGGGTGGTGGTCCTGACTTGTGTGACCAGTGAGCCAGAGTTTGTGTGAGCTACAGACACAGCACTCCCCCGCCCCAATAGGTCGATGCAGTTGCAAAAAGATGAGTGATTTGGGACAAAGCTCTCCCTTCTGGAAGCAGAGTTCTACTGTTGTAAAGAGGTCAAAAGTCATGTAACTGAGTGGCAACATGAACAGGCAAATGAAACAAAGTAAACACAGCAATCCAATTTTTTATTCTTTTTTGGGCAACTAAAAGGATCAAAGCATGAAATGGGAGGAAAACAACAAAGTTAGAACTCCTTCACCAAAAACTTCCAAGAAAATTATGAACTGCTTATAGGCCACGGAGGAGCTCAAGAACTATTTTGAAAACCAAGTGACAGTAGTGGGTGAAAAATTGGGAAGAGAAATGAGAATGATGCAAAAAAATATCCTGAAATGAGAGTCAACAACCTGAATGAAGAAAATAATACCTTAAAAAATAGATTAACTAAAATGGCATAAGAGGCCCAAAAAGCCAGTGAGGAGAAGAATGCCTTAAAAAGCTAAATTTGCCATATGGAAAAAGAATTTCAAAAGTTCACTGAAGATAATAATTCCTTCAGTATTAGATTGGAGCAAATGGAAGCTAGTGACTTTGTGAGAAATCAGATGAAAACAAATGAAAAAAAATAGAAGGCAATGTGAAATATTTCAATGGAAAAACCACTGACCTGCTAAATATATCCAGGAGAGATCATAAAAAAAAAATTATTAGACTACCTGAAAGCCATGGTCAAAGAAAAAACCTAGAAATCATGCTTCAAGAAATTCTCAAGGAAAATTTCCCTGATATTTTAGAACCACAGGGCAAAATAGAAATTGAAAGAATTGACTTGTCACTTCTTGAAAAAGATCCAAAAAAGAAAACTCCTAGGTATAATATAGCCAGGTTGTGGAATTCCCAGATGAAGGAGAAATTATTACAAGGAGGTCAGATAAAACAATTCTAATATTATGGAAACACAATCAGGATAACACAGGATCTAGCAGGTTCTACACTGAGGGATTGACCGGCTTGAAATATGATACTCTGGAGGTTAAAGGAGCTAGGATTAAAATGAAGAATTACCTACCCAGAAAAACTGAGTATAATGTTTCAGGTGAAAATATGGTCATTCAATGTAACAGAGGACTTTCAAGCATTCTTGATAAAAAAAAAAGTTGAATAGAAAATTTGGCATTCAAATACAAAAAGGAAGAAAAGCATGAGAAGGTAAACGGGGAAAAGAAATCATAAGGAACTTATCAAAGTTGAACTATTTACAGGTCTGTATAGAAAAATGATAATTGTAACTTATGAAACTTTTCCCAGTATGAGGATAGTTGAAGGGAATATAAATGTATATATACAAACATATAAATACATATACAAACATATGTCTATATAAGATAGTATAAGATAGACACATACATATATATACATATGTGAGTATGTGTATATATGTGTACAGGTATATATAGACACAGGGCACATAATCAATTGAATAGGAAAGGATGCTATTTAAAGGGTGAAATTGAGAGGTGAGAGAGGAATATAATGAGAGGAGATAGGCGAGACAGAATGGGAAAAATTATCTCATACAGAAAAGGCAAGGGATAACTGTTACAATGGAGAGGAAGAGCAGAAAATGAAAGGGAATGAGTCAATCTTACTTTCATTGGATTTGGCTTAAAGAGGGAATAGCATATACACTCAATGCAGTATTTTACCGTATAGGAAAGTAGGGGGGAAGGGCATAAGAGTGAGGATGATAAAAGAGAGGGCAGATTGGAGGAGAGGGTATTAGAAGCAAACAATTTTGAAAAGGGACAGGGTCAAAGGAGAAGACAGAATAAATGGCCGGCAGGATAGAATGGATTGAAATATAGTCAGTCTTTCCCAGTATATCTACTATGGAGATGTTTTGCATAACTACACATGCACAACCTATATTGAATTGCATATCTTCCCATTAAGGGTGGGTGATAAGGGAGGAAGGGAAAGAATCTAGAATTCAGAGACGTAAAATCAAATGTTTAAAAATGTATTATTATTATTATTATTACATGCAACTGGAAAATAAGACATATAGGCACTGGAGTATGGAGATCCATCTTGCCCTACTCTACCAGAAAGTCAGTGGAGGGATGGCAGAGGATATAGTAGAGAGTAGGTTGGGGAGGTGGCATATAGTGGGATTGCTGTTTTTGGTTGGTGGGTAGGGGAAAGACGGGGAGAAAATTTGTAACGCAAAATCATGTGGAATTGAATGATGTAAACCAAAAATAAAAATAACAAATAAAAGAAAGCCATTTACAAAATATATTACTAATGTTAAAATGTTAAAAAGATAGAAATGATTTGTCCATATTATAATCAAAGTTTTATATCTCAAAATAAGATCTATTATAATTTTCAAGAGGTAATGTTGGAAACTTTCCAAAAAGATGATTGGCAAAGCACAAATGCCCACCATGTTCTTTATTATTTAGAATAGTCATGTATGTGATAGCTATAACAAAAAAAATCAATTCAGGAAACAAGGACACAGTATTTTCCTTTGAAAATTACATGATTACTTACTGAATTTAGAGGATTACAAAAATCAAGATGATTGCTTCTTTGAATGTTGCTTCCAAAAATAGTTCCCCAAAATATCAGTTTTATTTCAAATGTCACTAAGTAAATACTGAAAGAATTGATAGAAATAAAATTTCTACATAAGAAAATAAAAGAATCTTTAAATTTATGCTCCAAAATATATGCAAAATTTTTATAATTTATATAAATATATGTACCAACATTTGCTAAACAAAAATAGAGGCATGACTAAATAATTCTGGACCTCAATGTTCATGCTTGAGACATTCCAAACTGACAAAAAATGAGTGTTACCCATTTCTCTGTCAGTTAATGCTATTGAATTCCAATTACCAAAGATGATGTTTATAAAATTAAATAAAGCAATAAAATGCATTTTCAGTTAAAAAAAAGTTCAATATTCCCCAGGAATATAATTTTTTAAAATGTAGGAAGGAGGGGAGTTGGGCAGAATCAGATCTCACATTGCAATATAATGTCCTATTTATCAAATCTTTCATTTCTGGAATAGTGACTAGAAGGCTATTTTGGGCTTAGAATCATGAAAATTTTGATTCAAGTCATACTTCTAAAAGACTATGAAAAAAGAAATCTGGACTGAATGCTGATCAGGACATATCAGGAGAAACTATATTGTGTCTTACAGTGATCATAAATAAGTCATTTTTCTTTCAACATTTCCAGTGATACTGATTAGGGAGAAAGAGAAGTTAATAAGCCATTTCAATATCAGGGATTTTCTAATCTGGTTGTAAATTAAAACATAGATCCATGAAAAAAAATAATACATGAGAAAGACTTGATAATAAAGGCCTAGGAAAAATGTGCACTGTTGCCTTGCATCCAATAGATCCAACAGTACTAATTATTTGAATAGACATTCTTTGTTTTTTGAATTTCTGAGAGAATTGTAAGAGACTAACCAAAAAAAAGTTCCAGAAATGTATCTTCATATTTCTGCCAACAAAAGTTCCAACTTGATAAAGAACCTAAATCTTATAAAAACTACATAATGAAAATGTTGAAGAAAAATGAAATGCTATATCCTTCACAAGTATGGAAAGGGAAAAAGGTCAAACCAAATATAGAATTAAAAATATTGTTAGAGACAAAATATCAAATTTAAATTATACAAAAATAAAATCTCTTTTCAAAAATAAGATAATGTTCCCTGAATAATTAAAAAATACTTTTATTAAATATGATAAAAAGATTGACAGAATACATAGGGAATAGACACAAATTAAAGATTGCATATTTACCTAATACAAAAGTGGCCAGAGTATATTAACGAAACATTTTCCTATTTTTCTTTAATAATACTTTCTCAATTACATATAAAAATGTATAATATTCATTTTATAATTGAATTAGAAATTTTCTCCTCACCTCCTCTTTATTCCTTCCCTTAGATGGTAAGTGATTTCACATAAATTACACATGTATAATACATTAAACATTTTTACATATTATGTTGTTAAAGAAGAAACACACAAAAAAAAATAACAGAAAAAATTGAGAAATTCTAAGCTTCAAACTGTTTTCAGACCATCAGCTATTTCTCTAGAAATGGATAGCATTTTTCATCAAGATTATTTTGGAATTATCTTGAAGCATTGCATGCAGGTCATTGTGAAATATTACTATTACTACATACAATTTTCTTCTCAGTTTCCCATACTAACAAATCATTTTCAAAAGAATAAATATAAATTACCAATGATAATATTTATATATTTAGAAATATTGATAGTCAGATATAAAATAACTAATATAACTTTGATGACTAAGTAAAAAAGAGATTATCATTAGACAACACTCTGTACCTATAAAGCTAGCAAAAAATGAAAGAAGAAATTCATTTCTGAAAGTTCAGTATACTAAATTCCTCCTGTAGATGTGTGATAGTAATGCTAGTTGATCCTTTTATATTGGAAAGCTAAGAGGT
Organism: Petaurus breviceps papuanus; assembly: GCF_028583685.1. NCBI lineage: Eukaryota > Metazoa > Chordata > Mammalia > Diprotodontia > Petauridae > Petaurus > Petaurus breviceps. The sequence continues at coordinate 15,591,595 of NW_027186349.1, forward strand.
ACTTAACACTTAATAATTAATCATGCCTCTGTTAAAGAAACAGAAGGCAAGAACTCCTGTTGCTGATGTAACAGGAAGGGGTTGGCTGAAACAGGAAGAAGCTAGTGCTGTGTGTGTATAGAAGAAGAAGCCCCTGCTGGGTCAGACATATCATCTTGGAGCAAGCTTCATGGAGGCCGAAGCTGCTCCCTCTGGGAAGGCTGAAGAGGAAAAGCCTCCCAGGCTGGAGAGATTGATTTTGATTTTGAAACCTGGGTGAAGTGATTGTGATTCTGGGAACCAGCTGGAGCTTCTGCTTAGATGCTGCTGAGTCCGAGGGCCAGTTGGAGTCTCTAGGAGCCGCCAAAGACATCCACGGGCCAGCTGGAGCTGCTGCAGACTGAGGAAGCATGACTGTGTTGCTGGTGCTTTTTATGAACTGGTTTGTGACTTTGTTAATCCTTAACCTCCTGGAAACAGAGACTGTGAAGGATTTAAAGTGGATTGGATGCTGTGAGCTTCAGCATGAAACAGGAAGTGAACAGAGAACTGGACAAGGATCTGGGAGCAGTCTGCCTTTGAATCCAGGTAGGACCTGGGATCATGGAAAGGGATCCAGGGAATCTGAGACACCACCCGAGTCAAGTTGAAAGAAGACTTTACTATATACTGTGTAATTACTGAGAAGTTGCAATTTACTAGTGACCTACAGGTGGATGGCTTGTATATTTTCTGATGACTGAATAGTAATTGATTTGCAAGTTGGTGTGCCCCATGAGTGGAGAATTTTGACTTTTGTATTTTGTGATCCTTAAGGAGGCAAATGTCCTTAAGGATGACTGAATGTTTGAGATGATTGAATGATTGAGTTACTAAATGATTGTTCTTTGTTTAAAATTTGTGACCACTGTGGTGAAAACTATGTGGCCATTATTTGATTTTCTGTGATAAGTTGTGATATTGTGAATGCTATACCTTAATTTTCTGTGAATGTTTTGCTCTGATTTGTTATTGAGTAATTAGAGTGTTCACTATACTGTGAAATCAGAACCTTAAAAACTGTTCACAGTAGCATTTTTTCTAGAAAGCTTCTCATGCTTGTCTTTACAAGATAGTATAATTTTGTTCATTCAGGAGAAAATTTATAGTTGTGAGAAAAATGTTATCAATTGTCCTTACCATTTGATCTATAGATCCCACTATCAATATATGTCAAAAAGTTATTGAAATTAAGAAATTACCATAGCAGAATTATCAGCTATAAACTGTGTTTCATCCTTGTCTTCCTGACAACCTCCACCTCCTTCTAGTAGTACAGTAAGTTTATACACTGTCAGTATAAAAGGGCAATAACAGTAAATAATTTTAGAAAGGGTATCCTAGAAGTCATGTAAAAATTGTCCAAAAGAAAAAAAAACTAACATCTGGGGGTAGAGTCAAGAGGGTGGAGTAAAAGTAAGGATGGACTATAGCTCTCCCACATATGCTTGCAAATACATTTAAAAATGACCCTAAATAAATTCTCGAGCAGCAGAACCCACAAAATGACAGAGTTAAACAAATTTCCAGCCCAAGCCTACCTGGAAGATCAACAACAGGAAAGGTCTGCTGCACTGGACTGGAAGAGAATCAGTCTAACTTGGACTGTACCTTAACAAACCAGTTGGAATGTATTTCAGGTAACTGAGTCACTGGTAGCTACAGTGGTTTCCAGAATTCTCAGTTCCAAAAGACAACTTCTCAATTGGAAAGACAACTTCAAAGGTCAGTAGAAAAAGTCTGTTGGACCTGCATGAGAGAGAAGTGTGATCAGGCCCAATCCTCAGGGTGACTGTGGTGGTGGTGACAGTGGCAGAGGCAGTGGCTGCTTCTGGAGCTCATAACCCACAGATGGTGGAGGGATCAAGTTGCTGATCAGAAGGGAGGGGGGGATGCTAGGATTTCTTTGCTGGCACTGAGACAATATTCTCTTGCATGGCCTGTGATTTGATCTAGGAGGCAGTCCTGTGGTTAGGAGCAGTGCTGGCATGGTGGAATTTGTGGCAGCTGTGAAGAAGGAATCCTCTTCAATGCAATAAGGCAGAAAAGCATACTTAAGGTCACTCACAGATAACAGCACAGGTCAGGAGAGGAGTAAACATCTCTCCTTGAATCATAACAGCTTAGAAGTACTAAAAATTTACAGGTCCCTAGAAGTATCTCTGAAAACACCTGTGCAAAACCCTTGAAGCTTGTGACATCACCCCCTCCCCCACACACACTGGAAGCAGAGTCTTACCTTGAGAAAGAGCTAAAAAAGACAGATAACTGCCTGGGAATATAAGCAAACAGTGGTAACAAAATCAGAATGTAAAATCTTACTTTGGTGACAGGGAAGATTATACCATACAATAAGAAAATGAAGTCAAAACTCCTATATATAAAGCCTCCAATAAAAAATATGAATGAGTCTCAGCCCAGGGAAGATATTAAAAAGGAGTTTGAAAATTAAGTAAAAGAAGCAGAGAAAAATTGAAAAGATAAAGGAGAGGGATGCAAGAAATTGATGATAAATGAGTCAACAGCTTGCTAAAAAAGATCCCATAAAATGCTGAAGAAAAGAACACCTTAAAAATAGACTAACCTAAATGGCAAAAGAGGTGCAAAAAAAAAACAATGAGAAGAATGCCTTAAAAAGCAGAATTGGAAAAATGGAAAAGGCAGTCCAAAAGCTCACTGAAGAAAATAATTCCTTAAAATTTAAAATGGCGCAAATTGAAGCTAGTGACTCTATGATAAATCAAGAAATTGTAAAACTAAAACAAAGCAATGTAAAAAAAAGAGAAGAAAATGTGAAATAATTCATTGGAAAAACCACTGATCCAGGAGAGATAATTTAAAAATTATTGGACTACCTGAAAACCAAAATATAAGTTGCCCAGATTAACTGAAGAGGAAGTAAATTACTTAAATAACCTCATCTCAGAAAAAAGAAATAGAAAAAGTCATCAGTGAACTCCCTAGGAAAAAAGTCTCTAGGGCCAGATGGATTTACTAGTGAATTCTATCAAACACTTAAAGAACAATTGATTCCGATACTCTACAAACTATTTGGGAAAATTAGTGAAGGAGTCCTACCAAATTCTTTTTATGACCCAAATATGATACTGATACCTAAATCAGGAAGAGATAATACAGAGAAAGAAAATTATAGACCAATCTCCCTCATGAATATAGATGCAAAAATTTTAAATAAAATATTAGCAAAAAGACTACAGCAACTTATCACAAGAATAATACACTTTGATCAGGTAGGATTAATTACAGGAATGCAAGGATGGTTTAATATTAGGAAAACCATCCATATAATTGATCATATCAACAATAAAACTAGCAAAAACCATATAATTTTCTCAATAGATGCAGAAAAGACTTGTGACAAAATACAAAATCCATTCCTGTTTAAAAACACAAAACCCCAGAAATTTGGGACACAACACTCACCACTCTGGAAGCAGAATTTTACTGTGGCAAAGGGCACAAAAGTCAAATAATTGACTGGCAAGATGAGCAAACTGAGGAAGTGCAATCAAACAAAAGAATCTCTTTGGGGGGACAAACAGGATCAAAATATAGAAACAGAAGAAGACAACAAAGTCAAAATTCCTGCATCAAAAGTCTTCAAGAAAAATATGAAATGGTTGCAGGCCATGGAGAAGCTCAGGAAGGATTTTGAAAATCAAGTAAGAAGAGAGTAAAAATTAGGGAGAGAAATGAGAATGATGATGCCAGAAAATACTGAAAAATAAGTCAATAGACTGTCCAAAGAAAACGACACCATGAAAAATACACTAACTCAAATGGCAAAAGAGGTCCAAAAAGTCAATGAGGAGAAGAATGCCTTAAAAAGCAGCATTGGTCATATTGAAAAAATAATTTGAAGAATTCCAGAAGAGAATAATTGATTGAAAAGTGGATTAGAGGAAATGGAAGCTAATAACTTTATGAGAAATCAGGATAATATAAAACACATTCAAACAAATGAAACAATAGAAGACCATGTGGAATATCTTATTGGGAAAAAAACACTGACCAGGAAAATAGATCCAGGAGAGATAATTTAAAAATGATTTGACTACCTGAAAGCCACGATCAAAAAAAATAAAAAGAGCCTGGACATCATCCTTCAAGAAATACTCAAGGAAAATTGCCCTGATGTTCTAGAGAGCATAAAATAGAAACTGAAAAAAAATTACTTATTCTCTTGAAAAAGATCTCAAAAAGAAAACTTTTAGGAATATTATAGCTAAATTCCAGAGTTCCCAGATCATGGAGAAAATATTACAAGCAGTCAGGAAGAAACAATTTGAGTATTGTGGAAACACAATTAGGATAACACTAGCAGCTTCTACATTGAGGGATGATCTTCCAGAGGACAATGGAGCTCAAATTTAAACCCAGAATCACTACTCAGAAAACTGAGTGTAATGCTTCAGGAGAAAATATGGTAATTCAATGACATAGAGGAGTTTCAAAAATTCTCATTCTCTCTCTCTCTCTCTCTCTGTCTCTGTCTCTCTCTCTCTCTGTCTCTCTCTCTCTCTCTCTCTCTCTCTCTCTCTCTCTCTTTCTCTCTCTCTCTTTCTCTCTCTCTCTGTCTCTCTTTTTTGCTTCTTTTTTTGGAGGGGGAAGGTAGGGATATTGGGGTTAAAAGACTTGCCCAAGGTCAGATGGCTAGTTTTGTGTGTGTGTGTGTGTGTGTGTGTGTGCATATGTTTGTGTGTTAATTGTCTGAGGCTGGATTTTAACTCAGGTCCTCCTGATTCCAGGGCCGGTGTTCTATTCACTGAACCCCCTAGTTGGCCCTAATTTTCCACCATTCTTGATGAAAAAAACCAGAGATGAACAGAAAATTTAACTTTAAAATACAAGAAGCAAGAGAAGCATGAGAAGGTAGATGGGAAAAATAAATCTTGGGAACTTATTAAATTTGAACTATTTACATTCCTACATTAAAAAATAATTATGATTTTTGAGACTTTTCTCAGTACGAGGATAGTTGAAGGAAATATATATATACACATATATATATACATATATATATAGGAGGGTGTATGTGTGTATAAATACATATGTGAGTGTGTTTATATGTGTGTGCATGTATACATAGACAGAGGGCACAGGATGAGTTGAATAAGAAGGGATGATATCTAAAAAATAAAATTAAGAGGTGAGAAAGGAATATAATGAGAGGAGATAACAAGGGATATTATAGGGTAAATTATCTCATATAAAAGAGGCAAGAGAAAACTGTTACAATGGCGGGGGAGAGAACAGGAATGCAAAAGGGGATGGGTCAACTTTACTCTCATTTAATTTGGCTTAAGGAGGGAATAGCATACACATTTAATTGGGTATCTTACACTACAGGAAAATAAAAGGGAAGGGAATAAGAGGGGAGATGATAGAAGGGAGGACAGATTGAGGGCGAGGATAGTTAGAAGCACACACTTTTTAAAAGGGACAGAGTCAAAGGAGAAAATAGAATAAGTGGGAGGCAGGATAGGTTGGAGGAAAATATATTTAGTTTTTCACAATATATCTACTATGGAAACATTTTGTGTAACTACACATGTACAAACTATATTGAATTGCTTATCTTCCCAGGAGCGGTTGGTGACATGGAAAGAAAGGAAAGAATCTGAAAATCAAAGTTTTAAAAACAAATGTTAAAAAAAATTAAAAGTAAGTTAAAAATAAAGAAAAAAAATTAGAATCGGGCAAATGGAAATCAATGGCTTCATGAGAAATCAAGAAAGTATAAAATGGAAGAAAAAGGATAGACAAAAATAGAGGACAATGTGAAATATCTCATTGGAAAAACCACTGACATGGAAAACAAATCCAGGAGAGAGAATTTAAAATATTATTGGACTGAGAGCCATCATCGAAAAAGAAGCCTATACATCATTTTTCAAGAAATTATGAAACTGCCCTGATGTTCTAGAGCCAGAGGGTAAAATATTAATTGAAAACCTTCACTGATCACCTCTTGAAAAACATCCCAAAGTCTAAACACTTAGGAATATTATAGCCAATTTCCAGAGTTTCCAGGTAAAAGAGAAAATATTTCAAACATCCAGAAAGAAGCAATTCAAGTATTGTGGAAACACATCCTGAATAACATAAAATCTAGCATCTTCTACATTAAAGGATTGAAGAGTTTGGAATATGGAGATCAAAGGAGCTATGATTAAAACCAAGAGTCACCTACCCAAGCAACTTTCAGGGGGGAAATGAACACTCAGTGAAATAGCGGACTTTGTAGAATTCATGATGAAAAGACAAGAACTGAATAGAAAATTTGACTTTCAAATATAAGAATCAAGAGAAGCATGAAAAGCGACATAGGAACGGAAAATTATAAGGGACTTATTAAATTCAAACTTTTTACATTCCTATATGGAAGATGATATGTGAAACTTATGAGACTTTCTCAGTATTAGAGTAGTTGAAGAGAATGTGTATCTGTATGCATGTATGTGTGCATGCATATATGTGTGTATGTATGCTTATATATGTATATGTGTATGCATGTGTATGTCTGTGTGTGTTTATGTAAATGTTTGTCTATATAGAAATATATATATATATATTTATGTGAGTTTATATGTCTGTTCATGTGTGTATAGATGTAGATATAGATATATACTGAGAGAGAGCATAGGATGGGTTAAATATGGGGGATATCTGAAAAAATAAAATTAAGGAGTAAGAGAGGAATTTATTGGAAGAAGGAGAAAGGGAGAGATAGAATGGGGGTAAATTATCTTACACAAGAGGCATGAAAAAATTGCTACAATGGAGCACAATAGTGGGAGCTAAAAGGGAAGGAGTAAACATTACTCCCATTGGATTTGATTTAAGGAGGGAATAACATGCACATTCATTTGGGTACCTTGCCCTCAAGGAAAGTATGGGGGGATGGGATGAGTGGGAGGGGGTGAGGATAAAAGGGAGGTGGATGAGAGGAAAGGGTAATTGCATATAAGAACTTTCGAAAAGGGATAGTGTCAAAATAGAAAATAGAAAAAAAATTGGGGGTGGGCATGATGGAGGGAATATACTTGGTTTTTTACAATATGACTATCATGAAAATCATTTGCTTAACTATACATGTATAACCTACATTAAATTGCTTGCCTTTTCAATGAAGGTTCATAGGGTGGGAAGAAGGGAGAGAATTTGGAATTCAAAGTTTTTTTTTTAAATACATTTTATGTTTATTTTTAGTTTACATCATTCATTTCCACATGATTTTGAGTTACTAATTTTCTCCCCATTTTTCCCCTACCCACCACCTCAAAACATTAATCCCACTGAATATCCCCTCCCCCAATCAGCTCTCTCCTATATCTTCACACATCACTTCTCTAACTTTCCAGTAGGGCACGGTGGATATCTGTGCCCCACTGCCTATATATCTACACACACACACACATCTATCTGTATCTCTATCTATCTATCTATCTATCTATCTATCTATCTATCATCTATCTATCTATCTATCTATTAAACATTTTATTTTTAAAAAATTAAATTACAGTTTCTTTCCCTCCCTCCCACGTCACCCACCCTTAATGAGAAGATAAGCAGTTCAATATAGGTTGTACATGTGCAGCTATGCAAAACATTTCCATAGTGGATATATTGTGAAAGACTGACTCTATTTCCCTACATCCTATCACACTCCCACTTGTTCTTTTATCTACTTTGATCCTGTCCCTTTTCAAAAGTGGGTGCTTCCAACTCCCTTCCCCCCCAAGCCTGCCCTCCCTTCCATCATGCCCCCTCTCATCCCTGTCCCCTCTACTCTCCTGTAGGGTGAGATACCCTATTTAGTGTAAATGTCATTCCCTCCCCAAGCAAAATTCGATGAAAATAAGGTTGACTCATTCTCTTTTGCCTTCCTCTTCTTCCCTTCCATTGTAACAGTTTTCCTTGCCTTTTCTATATGAGGTAATTTACCCCTTTCTGTCTCTTCCCATTTCCTCTCATTATATTCCTTTCTCACATCTTAATTTCACCTTTTAAGTTTCATCACTTCCTATTCAATTGGTCCTGTGCCTTCTGTCTATATATATCTGTACACACACACACACACACACACACACACACACATATATATACACACCTACATATGTATTAATATGCCCATAAACCCTCCTATATAGACATATATGTAAACATAGATATGTATGTAATCATATACACACACACACTTTTATATTCCCTCCTACTATTTTTATATGGAGAAAAGTTTCATAAGTTACAATTATTGATTTTTCCATGTAGGAATGTAAGTAGTTCAACTTTGATAAATTCCTTATGATTTCTTTTACCTGTTTACCTTCTCATGCTTCTCTTGCTTCTTGTATCTGAATGTCAAATTTTCTAGTCAACTTTTTTTTTTCATCAAGAATACTTGAAAGTCCTCTATTCCATTGAATAACCATATTTTCCCCTGGGACATGATTTTCTATCAGACAGCATTTGTCATATTTCTGTTTTAACATTCTATGCAGTTGAACTGGGCAATGATTTCTTTCATTAATTCATCTTTTCATCTGATTTTTAAAGGAGATACCAGGTGTTAATCGCTTCAATAATTCCTCCTTTGTTTACCTATTCCCTTACAGATATAACAAAAGCAGTTATTTCCTGCTATTTTATTCCTTAGAGTTCCATGTATTACAATTTCTCATTGTCAAAAAGCATCAAATAACACATCTGAGACTGACTTTAAAACCATTCTTTTATCTTATTACATGAAGCAGAGTTATAATATACTTCTCTTTGAATCAACGTGTTATTGTGCCATGATGTTTTGAAAATATTCTCAACATTGTGTTACTTTGGAAGATAATTATAAAGGAACTTAGAAACTGCCTGATATCCTAGCAAGTAGTAAGACATAAACGATGCACATAAATCATATAATTTTTATATAATCTTCCATTAAATATCCTAAAAGAAAGTAAGACATCTAATTAACTAATTCAGTAGAGTACCTGATAAGCAACCTATTTCAATGTTAAATAAGAAAGAAATATTTTTCAATTTAAAATATTGCCACTTGAAAATTTCCAAACAATCTGATGATGGATTTGTATGGTATTAATAATCCTATTTCATATTTACTGGTTCAGTAACTGGATCTATAATTACATTTTATGGAAACATCTTCCCTTGGCATAGATAAACATGAATTGATTTCTTCACAATATGCACAACTTATGTCTAACTTCTCTCTGGCATATTTTAAAAGAAGTAGACAAAATGTATTAGATGTATTCCTCCTAAACTTGTCACATTTGAAATCCATTCAACTTAAAGGTATTACAACATCTAGCATATGCAAAAGAATATGCTAAGCATTTGGGATATATCCAAATTTAAAAAATAAGATTAATATGTAATTTCATAGATAAATTAGAATTACACCAGACTCAGTGAAATGTCATGCCTACTGTCAGCAACCCAGCAAAACACACACCCATTTTGTATTTCATAAAGTTCTCTACCTCATGAATTCTTGAAAATCGTCATGAACTCTTCCCTTCTCCATAGATCTGACAGGTATACTATTCCTTAATTCTCTAAATTTCTTAGTGTATCATCCCTTATGGCTGAATTATCTTCATTTTAACCTTATCTTCATATATGGTGTGTGATGTTGGTCTATGCCTAGTTTCTGTCAGACTGTTTTCTCATTTTCCCAGCAGTTTTTGTGAAGGAGAGAGTTCTTATCCCTGGAGCTGGAGTCTTTGGGTTTATTGATCAGTAAATTAAGATAGTCATTGACTATTGTGTCTTGTGTACCTAACCTATTTCATTGATCCATTACTCTATTTCTTAGCCAATAACAAATAATTTTGATGATTGTCACTTTATAATATAGTTTTATATATGATAGAACTACAACACCATCCTTTTCATTTTTTTTTTACATTAGTACCCTTGATTTTCTTTAATTTTTGTTTTCCTAGGTGAATTTTTATTTGTTTTGGAATTCTATAAAATATTTTGGTAGTTTGATATAACACTCTATAAGTAAATTAATTTAGGTAGAATTATGATTATAATTAAATTAACTTGTCCTACCCATGAGCAATTAATATTTTACAGTTTTTTTGGACCTGTCTATATTTGTGTGAAAAGTGTTTTGTAATTGTGTTGATATAGCTTATGGATTTGTCTTGGCAGATAGACCCCCAAATATTTTATATTATATATACAGTTGTTTTAAATGGAATTTTTCTTTCCATCTCTTGCTTTTGGGCTTTGTTAGTAATATACAGAAATGCTGAAGATTTATGTGGGTTTGTTTTATATCCCACAACATTGCTGAAACTATTAATTATTTCCAATAGTTTTAGTTGATTCTCTAAGTATAACATCATATTGCCTGCAAAGAGTGATAGTCATGTTTCCTCATTGTCTATTCTAATTCCTTCAATTTATTTTTATTCTCTGTGCTGTACATAACTTTTCTTGTATACTAATGAATAATAGTGGTGATACCGGGCATCCCTGTTTCACCCTTGACCTTATTGGGAATATTTCTGCCTTATCCTTATTATATATAGTGCTTGTGGCTGTTTTTTTAATAGATATTCCTTATCAATTTAAGTAAGATATTTATTCCTATATTATGAAATATTTTTAATAAAAATGGGTGCTTTTTGTCAAAAATTTTTTTCCTCCATCTATTGATATTATCATGTTTTCCATTAGTATTGTTATTGATATGGTCAATTATACTGATAGTTTTCCTAATATTGAAGCAGCCCTGATTTACTAATATAAATACCATCTAGTCATATTTTCTTACCCTCATGATAAATCACTGTAATCACTTTACTAACATTTTATTTTTGCATATTGCATTAATATTAATTTGGGAAAATGGTCTAAATTTTTCTTTCACTATTTTGGCTCTTCCTCATTTAGATATCACTACCATATCTGTGTCATAAAATAAATTTGATAGGACTCATTTTTCATCTATTTTTTTCCAAAGGGGCTATAATATATTGGAATTGTCATTTAAATGTTTGATAGAATTCACTTGTAAATTCGTCTGACCCTGCAGAATTTTTTTTTCCCTGAGGGAGTTCATTGACAGCTAGTTCAGTTTCTTGGTTTTTTTTTCCCCCCACAAAATGGGGTTGTTGTTTAAGTATTTCATTTCCTTTCTGTTAATCTGGGCAATATATATATATATATATATATATATACATATATATATATATACATATTTAATATTCCTCTGTTTCACTTAGATTGTGAGATTTATTTACATGCAATTGGGAAATTTTTTTTCTAATTATTGTTTTAATTTTCTCTTCACTCATTATGAATACATCCTTATCATTTTTGCTAATGATAATTTGATTTTCTACTTTCTTTTTATAAATCAAATTATTTAGGTGTTTATTTAATTGTTTTTAATAAAACCTGATTTTAACAATAAAAAATGAAAAAAAGATCTTAGTTTTATTCTTTAGTTCAATAGTTTTCTTAATTTCAATTTTATTAATCTCCCAATTTTATTTTCAGAATTTTTAATTTGGTATTCAATTGTAGCTTTTAATTAGTTCTTTTTCTAGATTTTTTTTTCAGTTGTGTGCCCAATTTATTGTTCTCTACTAAAAATTTTCCCTAAGAACTACTTTGGCTGCATCCTGTAACTTTCATGTTTTCTCATTATTGTCATTATCTTTGATGAAATTATTAATTGTTTCTATGATTTGTTGTTTGGCCAACTCATTCTTTAGGATTAGATTATTTAATTTTCTATTAGCTTTTATAGCATATTTCTATGGCTATTTTTACACACAAATGTTATTGCATCATGATCTGAAAAGAAGGCATTTAATATTTCTGCCTTTGATTATGTGATTTTTATGCTATAATGTATGGTAAATTTTTGTGTGGATGCTATGTACCACTAAGAAACAGGTATATTCATTTCTATTCCCCATCGTTTTTCTCCAGAGGTCTGTCATATCTCACTTTTCTAAAATTTTATTCACCTCCTTAATTTGCTTCTTGTTTATTTTGTGGCTAGATTTATCTAATTCTGAGAGAGGGAGGTTAAGGTCCTTCACTAATATAGTTTTGCTGTCTTGGAACCACAAATCCAAGTAGCTTGGTGGGACAGTAGATTGAGTGCCATGTCTAGAGTCAGAAAGACCTGAGTCCAAATCTGGTCTCAGACTATCACTAGTTTTGTGGCCTTATGCAAAACACTTAACCTCTTTTTCTCTCTTTCATCATCTGTAAAATTGGGATAATCATAGGACACACTTCAAAGGTTGCTGTGAGGACCATAATGACAAAATATAATTAAACAAAAAACAATGTCTGTGCTATAGGCACTATATAAATGCTAGGTATTATTATTAATATTAGAGGTAGTCTATCCAATATATAACTGAGTGAATGTTTCTGATACAAAAGAGAGTAAGAAGCAATCTTTGAAACTATCAGGCTACCACAACATTGGAAAATACCAAACCATTATGGCGATTAGGATGCAGATTTGAAGGACTATAAAAACCCTTTTCCATCTCCACCTACTTGTATAGTATATCCTCTAAGAAATCTTTGAATACATTTATATGTCGATGAATTTCCTTTTCCTCTACCTTGAGTAGATACTAGGACTAGCACATAAACATTTAGAGAAATCTTTGTCATTGAATTAAAGAATTTAATTTGACTAAGTCTCCTCTTCATTTGCATCATCCTCATTTCAGCCAGCTCTCCTCCTTCAGTGAGTTTAAGGCATAAACTTTATATGTCACCTTAGACAAGTTTTCTCTTTTTGGGACAAAATAAATTTGTTTAATTGTTGTGTAATTTCCTTAAAACAAAAAAATATATTTCCATTTAACAAGATTAAAATTGGAATAATAAGTCATAATTCCACTCTAATTCATTATACTTTTCATTTGCTCAGATGTTTATGTCTAGATCCAGAAGCTTTCTGAATCCCAGATGACCCCCCAAAAAAAACTATATAAAAATAGGGATAGTTTCTTCAAAGTGAAATGTTTAGTACTTTCCCCCAAAAATGACAGTAAATAAAAATGAATGAACAAAATAAATTATTAAGTGTGAATATCTCTGTCCATTCTTATTGCATCAGAATAGAATATTTAGTGATTTTTTCACATACTCTATTTGAATGCCCATTGACTTTTCTTTCTTAGTAAATTTTTACAACAAATATAAGCATGGTGGATGTCTAATCCCTCAAGAATGAAGTCTATGACTGGTATTTGATGACATGGTCACTGAAAGCAAATTAGTGAGAATAATTGTTATGGCTTTTATTATATTTTTTGATTCAGATTATTGTGACTGTAATGATGGAGGGGACTCTGATGAAAGAAAAATTAATTATAAAAACTAAGTAATTCAACCAGAATAGTTCTGCTAAATACTGAAATGAATGATTAGTGTTTATTTTTGTGATAAGGTTACGTTATTTTTAACATTTATATGTCAAAATCAAAACAATCACAAACTTTCCTGGCAAGATTAGACTAAGGACAATTCACTTTAATTTAGCATATTACAAGTATCTTAATTGTAATTTTTAAGTTTAGAACATAACTTGATGTCTTTAAGCAGTGAAGTCTGAAATATATAATGAGGCTTTGTATAGGGGGAATTTTACTTTTCAAAAAAAAGCTAAAAAATATAATTTTATTGCTGACACAACATAGTTTTCAGTGTAAGAAACTATGTTTTCCATATTGATTTAAAAGAAAAGCATAACTTAATCATTAAATTGGAATTATAATGTTAATCTTTAAATCTCTGGGTGGGTGGGAGGACAGTGATGCCTGGAATATTCTTGAGATTTGTGATTTGTGAATTAAAATATTGATTCAAAAAACTCACACAGTATACTTTAGAATGTTTCAGAAGGCTATGAAAAATTCCAGATATGAATTTTGCTGGTTCTATGAGTTGGTGATAAGATATAATATTTTTTTGGGGGGCAGAGTCAAGATGGCAGAGTAGAAGCAGGATTTCCCCACTGCTCCACCTTCCACCTTCCCCAATACATGTAAAAAGGGGACTCTGAACAAACTTGGGAGCTGCAGAATGCACAAAATGACACAGAGAAGCTAACCTCCCACTGAGGACAGCCTGACAGGCCAGCAGGAATTGGGCAGTGCAGTGCTCTGGCCTGACCAGCCCCCGGCGAGAGGGACACCAGATCAGCAGCAGCTGTGGTAGTTTCCAGATTTATCAACACATAGATGTGAAGGACAAAGTGAGAGGTCATTGCAGTTTGGATTTTGGGATCTAGTAAGTGGGAATGCTTGGCTTTTGCCCCTGGGGCAAGAAGCCGCTGAGATGTTGGCACAGCCTGCCAGCACCACATGACAGCTTCAGCTCCTGGCCTACAGAGTATAGGGGGACCAAACATGAGTCGGAGGGGTAATCACTCTTGCTTTAACCTTCTTGAATCTGAATTGCAGTCTAGGGTGGAGGTCCTGAGGTGTGTATCCAGCTTGCCAGAGTATGTGGAGACCTCAGAGAGGGCACCCATCTAAAATCCTCCAGAAGCTGAGAAAACCCCAGCATTTAGGACAAAAGCTACCCTGTCTGTTGGCAGAGTCCTACTGTGGCAAAAAGCTCAGGGGTCAAGCGACTGAGGGGTGACATGACCAGGCAAAGGAAACTAAGGTGACAGATCACTCCAACATTACACTCCTATTTTGGGGACAAAAAGGAGCAAAGCAGGAACAGGAGGAAGACAGTGAAGTCAGAACTCCTGCACCAAAAGATTCAAAGGAAAATACAAGCTGGTTACAGGCCAAAGAGGACCTTAAGAAGCAGATAAGAGAAGTGGAGGAAAAATTGGGAAGAGAAATGAGAACTAGGCAAATAAAGTACAAAATGAGTCAACAGCCTGACTGAGGAAAATCACAGCTTAAAAATAGACTAACTCAAATGGAAAAAGAGGCAACATGACCAGGCAAAGGAAACTGAGCAGACAGATGATTCCAACATTAGACTCCTATTTTGGGGAGAAAAAGAGCAAAGCATGGAACAGGAGGAAGACAGTGAAGTCAGAACTCCTGCACCAAAAGCTTCAAAGGAAAATAAAAGCTGGTTACAGGCCACAGAGGACTTTAAGAAACAGATAAGAGAAGTGGAGGAAAAACTAGGAAGACAAATGACAACAATTCAAGAAAATTATAAAACGAGAGTCAACATCCTGACTGAGGAAAATAACAGCTTAAAAATAGACTAACTCAAATGGCAAAAGAGTCTCAAAAAGGCAATGATGAGAAGAATGCCTTAAAAAGCCTATTTTGCCAGATGGAAAAAGAATCTCAAAAGCTCAATCAGGAGAATAATTGCTTCAGAATTAGATTGGAGCAAATGGAAGCTTTATGAGACATCAAGATTCTATTAAACAGATCAAAACAAATGAAAGAATATAAGGCATTGTGAAATATCTCATGGGAAAAACCACTGACTTGGAAAATAGATCCCGGAGAGATAATTTAAAAATTTTGGACCACCTGAATACCATGATCAAACTTAGAACCTAGAAATCAATCTCCAGGAAGGTCTCAAAGAACACTGCCCTGATGTTTTAGAAACAGAGGGCAAAATAGAGGTTGAAAGAATCCACCAATCACCTCCTGAAAAAGATCCCCAAAAGAAAACTCCTAGGAATATTATAGGCTCCTTCCAGAATTCCAGGATTAAGGAGACAATATTACAAGCAGCCAGGAAGAAACAATTTAAATATTGTGGAAACACAATCAGGATAACACAGGATCTAGCAGCTTCTACACTGAGAGATCAAAGGGCTTGGAATATGATATTCCAGAGGTCAAAGGAGCTGGGATTAAAACCAAGAGTCACCTACCCAGCAAAACTGAGTATCATGTTTCAGGGGAAAATATTGTCATTCAGTGGAATAGAGGACTTTCAACCATTCCTGCTGAAAAAATCAGAGTTGAATAGAAAATTTGACATTCAGATACAAGAAGCAAGAGAAGCATGAGAAGGTAAACAGAGAAAAGAAATCATAAGGAACTTATCTAGGTTGAATCATTAACATTCCTACATGGAAACACAATAATTGTAACTTATGAATATTTTCTCAGTATTTGAAGCACTAGAAGTATATATACACATATATTATGTGTTTATATATATGTATGTATACATATATATGACTATATATGAGGTTATAGGGCATATGAATACATAATGTGTGTATATATGTTTACAGGTATACATTGATAGAGGGCACAGGACTTGTTTAACAGGAAGGGATGATACTTAAAAGGTGAAATTAATAGGTGAGAGAGAAATTTAATGAGAGGAGATGGGGAGAGACAGAATGGGGTAAACTATCTCATATAGAAGAGGCAAGGGAAAATGGTTACAATGGAGGGATAGAATAGGAAGGCAAAAGGGAATGGGTCAAACTTATTCCCATTGAATTTGGCTTGAGGAGGGAATGAAATACACACTAAATAGGGTATCTAACCATACAGGAGACTAGGGGGGAAGGGGATGAGATGAGGGATGATGGAAGGGAGGGCAGGTTGGGAGGGAGGGAAGTTGGAAGCACTCACTTTTGAAAAGAGACAGGATAAAAGTAGAGAATAGAATGAGTGGGAGGTTGGATAGGAGGAAGGGAAATACAGTCACTCTTTTACATTATATCTACTCTGTTATTATTTTGCATTAGCCACACATGTACAATGTATACTGAACTGCTTATCTTCCCAGTAAGGGTGGGTGACAAGGCAGGAAGTGAATGAATCTGGAATTCAAAGTTTTTAAATCAAAAGTTTAAATAAATATATACACTATTTTTAATACTACTTTACATGTAATTGGGAAATAAGATATACAGGCACTGGAGCATGGAGATCCACTGGAAAAGTTGGAAGGGGTATGGGAGAAAATATGAGAGAGAGCAGATTGGAGGATGGGATATCCTGTGGGACTTCTATTTTGGGGCGGTGGGTAGGGGATAAAGGGGGAGAAAATTTGTATCTCAAAATCTGGTGGAAATGAATGATGTAAATCAAATCATTTAAAAAAACAAAAAAAAGATATATTTTATATTCTACTTTGCAACTTAGGCAATTACTATGCCTTTTGCATTTAAAATTAACCATTTTAAAATGATTGATTAATTTTAAAAGTATCCACAAAATTCCTTACATCCTCAATTACCAATCTCCCTAGCATTCCTCAAAGCGGAAGAGACAGAGTGAGGGAAAGGGAGAGAGACAGAGAGAGACAGAGAGAGAGAGAAAGAGAGAGAGAGAGAGAGAGAGAGAGAGAGAGAGAGAGAGAGAGAGAGAGAGAGAGAGAGAATAGATAGATAGATAGACAGACAGATAGATATATAGATAGACAGATAGACACTGAAAATATCATTTACCATGCCATTTAAATTAAATGGAAATATTTTTGTCATCATATGCAAAATTGATTTCAGTTTCAAAAGTGGTCTGTCAGAAACTTTAAGATATATTCATGACCCCAGGATACTTTGGACAGTCAGAAATAATGGTCTGTTGAACCAGAGTGCGACGAGAGCTCAGTATAGCACAGGCCATGGCAGAGACCTGACACAGCCATACCAGGGGGTCCTCTTGGTAACTTAGTCAATGGCAACACTGCTGTTTCACAGATCACTCAGCCCACAGATGTCAAAGACAACTTAAAAGGTCTGTGGAAAAGATCTGTTACACATGCCTGAGAGGGGAGCACAGTCCTTCAGAGGTTGCTCCAGTACAGTCTGGCCCCAGCCAACCAGGAGCAGGCCCTGAGAACCACTGAATCAGCAGTAGCAGGAGCAGTGGTTGCTTCTGGAATTTTCAGGCAACAGACAGTAGTGGGTATATCTGGTCAGAAGGGGACTACAGGGATCTCATTGTTAGCACTGGAGGAAGACTTTATTACTTTACTCATACTCAGTTTGAGATTGCAATTCAGGGTGGCAGTCTTAGGGTGATGAGGAACACTAACACAGCAGAAATTGCAGCCACAGTGGAGGGAGAACCCTCCTCACCCTTCCAGGTCAGAAAATAGTACCTCTGGCAGCTCACAGACCAGAGCCTAGGCCAGTAGAGTAGTAAAAAAACTCTCCTTAGATCATACCACCTTGGAAGAAGGGAAAACTTACAGAACCCTAAAAGTATCTCTGAAAACAGTTGCACAAACCCCCTGACACTTAGGACAGTGTGCCCTCCACCCTGGAAGCAGAAGAAGCAGAGCCCTACTTTAACAAGGATTTCAAAGTCAAGTAATATACTTGGAAAATGAACAACAACAACAACCAAATTCTGACCATGGAAATTTACTATGGTGACAAGGAACATCAAAACACATTCAAGATAATGAAGTCAAAACTATATCCAAAGCCAACAACAAAAATAAGAATTGGTCTCAAGTCAGGGAAGAGTTAAAAAAGAATTTTGGAAATCAAGATAGGTTCAGGAAAAATTGGGAGAGAAATGAGAGGGATGCAAGATAATCATGAAAACCAAGTAATATCTTGGTAAAGGACACCAAAAAATACTGAAGAATATAAGACCTTAAAAAGTAGACTACATCAAATAGTAAAAGAGTTACAAAAAGTCAACTAGGAGAAGAATTCTTTAAAAAGCAGAATTATCCAAATGGAAAAGGAAGTACAAAAGCTTACTGAAAAAAAAATAAATCCTTAAAAATTAAGGTTGAGGAAATGAAAACAGATGACTTTGTGAGAAATGATAAAACAATAAAACAAAAACAAAAGAATGAAAAAATAGAAAAAAATGTGAAATATCTCACCAGAAAAACAACAACAATGGACCTGGAAAATAGATCTAGGAGAGATAATTTTAAAAATTATGGGACTACTTGAAAGCCATAATAAAAAAAAACAGAGCCTAGACATCTTCTTTCAGAAAAATTATCACAGAAAACTGCTGTGATATTCTAGAACCACAGGGTAAAAGAGGAACTGAAAGAATCTTCTGATCACCTCCTGAAAGAGATTCCAAAAAGAAAAATTCCAAGAATATCAGCAAAATTCCAGAGCTTAGCCCAAGGAGAAAATATTGCAAATAGCCAGAAAGAAACAATTCAAATATTATGGAGTCACAGTCAAAATAACATAAGATTTAGCAGCTTTCACATTAAAGAATTGGAGACTTAGAATGATATTCTGGAGGGTAAAGGAGCTAGGACTAAAACCCAGAAGCATCTACCCAGGAAAACTGAGCTTAATTTTTTTTTCAGGAAGAAAAATGATAATTCAATGAAATAGAGCACTTTTTTATGAAAAGTGTAGAGCTGAATAAATAATTTGACTTTCTAATACAAAATTCAAGAGAAGTATAAAAAGATAAACAAGAAATTAAATTATAAGGGGCATAACAAGGTTAAACTGTTTACATTCCTACAATGGAAGATGACACTTGTAACTCATAAGAATTTTCTCATTATTAGAGGAGTTGTAAGGAGTTTATACAGACAAAGGGCACAGACCTGAGTTGAATATGAAGGGATGAAATGTTAAAAAAAAAAAAGAATCAAGAAGTGAGAGAGGAATGTAATGAGATAGAATGAAAGGAAGAAATAGAATGGGGTAAATTATATTACATAAAAGAGACAAGCATACAAGCTTTAATATAGGGGAGTCGAGATGTTGGAGTAAAAAAGGATTTCCCTGCAGCTCCTGCTCCCACCTCCTCCAATTCATGTAAAAATGACTCTAAGCAAACTTTGGAGCTACAGAACCCATAAATGAAAGACAAACGCTAATCTCCCGCTGAAGACAGGCAGGCAGGCCGGCCGGAAGGGGCCAGGGTAGCACTCTGGGAACCAAGACCAGCCCTGCATGAACCAGAGGTTTTAACCTCAGGGCATCTACAACCAGCTACTAGCTGGAGGGACTTCAGATGACCAGCAGTTGTGGTGCTTTCCAGAATTGCCAAACTATAGATGCTAAGGACAAAGTGAGAGTTCAGTGCAGTATGGACTTTGGGAACTGGGAGTTCAGGAGTGAAGTCTGGCCTTTACCCCTGTGATAGTAATGGCAATTAAAGATTCCCCTGTATTGGCTTGGTTTTCAAATTGATTGTGTTAAAACCCAGAGTTTGTTAATCCCACCTGTGGGATGGGCTTGTTGATGTGAAAAGAAAGTCCTGAATTGGGAGGAGCTGGTGACATAGATTTGGAGACACAAGAGAGAGGCGGAAGATCTTTTTTGGAAGCAGCACCTCGTGGAGAGAGAGAGACTAAGAGAATTGCTGGTGGCCGCTTTGAATTGCCCTGGACTTTTGAGACCTGCCCCCTAAGCTGCCAAGGACTGAGGAGACATGGCTGTTTTGCTGGTACTTTGTCTGTCTGTTTTGATGTTATTTTGCCAGATTTGTCCACTGGTGAAAGACAGTCCTTTTGTTGAAGAAGTCCTGGAACCTGGCTGTTCGCTAAGAAGGCCTGCGACTGTCCTGCAGACAGAGAGTGAATACTGTCCACTGGTGAGGGACAGTACTGTTGTTGCAGGGGTCTGGAGACTGTCCTGCAGACAGAATGAATACTGTCCACTGGTGAGGGACAGTACTGTTGTTGCAGGGGTCTGGGAGCCTTTCTGTTGGTTCAGAAGCCCTGAAGAAGGATTTTCTTGTTGTATGTTTACAGAAATCCTGGGAGAGGGCTTTGCTAATGTGTTCAGGGGTTCTAGGGCTGTTCTACAGACAGAGGATAAATTCATGAAGGGACTGGCAATGTATCTTATGGCCTTGCTAAGCCTTGTCTCTCCAGGAACTAAGATTGCTGAGAACTTGCCTCGTGTCAAGATGAAGAAAAGACCTCCATTTGGGTATTAAGTGCTGTGTTTAAACTTGATGTAACTCTGGGGTAGATTCAATTGTGATCCTGGGGGTGGGGAACTTTTGACCTTATTGTGCTCTGTGATTGACAAATGAAGGTACTTTACCTATGTTTGGAAACTAATCTCCATTTGAGAAGAGGGGTTTTGTGGTGGACTTAATTAAGGTATAGCCTAGGGATGGAGTAGTATGTAGAACAAGGACTTTGTAATTGATTGAATGATTGGAAGATCCTGGGGTGGGGTAGTACTTGGAGATTATTTAATCACACTAAGTAAATGCTGTATTTTGAATGATGTCATGTTTTGATCTTCTCTGTTCTGGGTTTGTCACTAAATAAAAATAGAGAGCACCTATGCTGGTATTTTGAACCTGGGAAGTTGCCTTCTTTAGCCATTATGTTACATTATGGCGTAGTCTGTAAGGAGTACAAAGCATAGTGCCTCTATTTGTTCCAGGATCCATGGCCATTTAGATTGAGATTGTAAGGCCAAGGATCCTGGAGGGGTGGAATGTGATAGTAATGGCAATTAAAGATTCCCCTGTATTGGCTTGGTTTTCAAATTGATTGTGTTAAAACCCAGAGTTTGTTAATCCCACCTGTGGGATGGGCTTGTTGATGTGAAAAGAAAGTCCTGAATTGGGAGGAGCTGGTGACGTAGATTTGGAGACACAAGAGAGAGGCGGAAGATATTTTTTGGAAGCAGCACCTCGTGGAGAGAGAGAGACTAAGAGAATTGCTGGTGGCCGCTTTGAATTGCCCTGGACTTTTGAGACCCGCCCCCTTAGCTGCCAAGGACTGAGGAGACATGGCTGTTTTGCTGGTACTTTGTCTGTCTGTTTTGATGCTATTTTGCCAGATTTGTCCACTGGTGAAAGACTGTCCTTTTGTTGAAGAAGTCCTGGAACCTGGCTGTTCGCTAAGAAGGCCTGCGACTGTCCTGCAGACAGAGAGTGAATACTGTCCACTGGTGAGGGACAGTACTGTTGTTGCAGGGGTCTGGAGACTGTCCTGCAGACAGAATGAATACTGTCCACTGGTGAGGGACAGTACTGTTGTTGCAGGGGTCTGGGAGCCTTTCTGTTGGTTCAGAAGCCCTGAAGAAGGATTTTCTTGTTGTATGTTTACAGAAATCCTGGGAGAGGGCTTTGCTAATGTGTTCAGGGGTTCTAGGACTGTTCTACAGACAGAGGATAAATTCATGAAGGGACTGGCAATGTATCTTGTGGCTTTGCTAAGCCTTGTCTCCCCAGGAACTAAAATTGCTGAGAACTTGCCTCGTGTCAAGATGAAGAAAAGACCTCCATTTGGGTATTAAGTGCTGTGTTTAAACTTGATGTAACTCTGGGGTAGATTCAATTGTGATCCAGGGGTGGGGAACTTTTGACCTTATGTTTGGAAACTAATCTCCATTTGAGAAGAGGGGCTTTGTGGTGGACTTAATTAAGGTATAGCCTAGGGGTGGAGAAGTATTTAGAACAGAGACTTTGTAATTGATTGAATGATTGGAAGATCCTGGGGTGGGGTAGTACTTGGAGATTATTTAATCACACTTAGTAAATGCTGTATTTGGAATGATGTCATGTTTTGATCTTCTCTGTTCTTGGTTTGTCACTAAATAAAATAGAGAGCACCTATGCTGGTATTTTGAACCTGGGAAGTTGCCTTTGCTTGGTATTACATTACAACCCCCTGGAGGGAGAAGTGGCTGAGGTGCCGCAGACATGTAGCTGCAGCCATGTGGCTACTTCAGAGCTCCTGGCTTGCAGAATGTATGGGGTCCAAGCAACCAGTCTGAAGGGTAATCACTCTTGCTTTAACCTGCTTGGATCTGGATCACCATATAGGGTGGAGGTCCTGGGGTGCCTGACCAGATTGCCAGAGTGTGTGGAGGCTTTGGAGTGGGCACTCAACTAATATCATCAGCAGTTGAGAAAGCCCCAGCCATTATGAAAGAGATCCCCTTTCTGGTAACAGAGTTTTTCTGTGGCAAAAAGCTCAAATGTCATGTAATTGAGCAGCAACATGAGCAAGCAAAGGAAGCAAATCAAGCAGAGCAATCTGACTTCAGACTCCTATTTTGGGGACAAAAAGGATCAAAGAATGGAACTGGAGGAAGACAGAAAAGTCAGAACTCCTGCACAAAATGCTTCCAAGAATATCTGAACTGGTTACAGGCCATGCATAGAGGAGCTAAAGAAAGATTTTGAAAACCAAATAAGAGAAGTGGATGAAAAATTGTTCAGATAAATGCAAACGATGCAAGAAAATTATGAAATGAGATTCAACAACCTGACTGAAAAAATTAGTACCTTAAAAATAGATTAACTCAAATGGAAAAAGCGGCTGAAAAAACCTATTAGGAGAAGAATACCTTAAAAAAGCTGGATTTTGCCAGAGGGAAAAAGAATCTCAAAAGCTCACTGAAGAGAATAATTGCTTCAGAATTAGATTGGAGCAAATGGAAGCTAGTGACTTTGTGAGAAATCAAGATACTATTTAACAGATCCAAATAAGTGAAAAAATAAAAGGCAATGGGAAGTATCTCACTGGATAAACCACTGACCTGGAAAATGTATACAGGAGATATAATTTAATAATAATTTAAAAATTATTAGAATACCAGAAAGCCACGATCAAAAAAAGAATCTAGAAATCATCCTTCAATAAATTCTCAAGGAAAATTGCCTTGATATTTTAGAAACAGAGGGCAAAATAGAGGTTGAAAGAATCCACCAATCACTTCCTGAAAAAGTTCCCCAAAATTCCTAGGAATATTATAGCCAGGTTCTGGTGTTCCCTGATCAAGGAGAAAACATTATAAGCAGCCAAGAAGAAATAATTTGGATATTGTGGAAACACAATCAGTGTTTCCTTCACTGAGAGATCAAAGGGCTTGGAATATGATATTCCAGAGCTCAAAGGAGCTGGGATTAAAAACTAAAAATCATCTACCCAGCAAAACTGAGTATCATTTTTTCAGGGAAAATATGGTCATTAAATAGAATAGAGGACTTTCAAGTATTCTTGATGAAAAAAAACAGAGTTGAATAGACAATTTCACAATCAGAAACAAGAAGCAATTATGAGAAAGTAAACAGGGAAAAGAAATCATAAGGAACTTATCAAAGTTGAACTATTTGCATTCCTACATTGAAAAATGATAAATGTAACTTATGAAACTTTTCTTAGAGTAAGAATAGTTGAAGGGAATAGAAATGTACATATATATATATATACACACATATATAGATTTGGTATATGTATACATACTTATATATGTCTATAAAGGAGGGTTTATCAGTTTAAGAATACATATGTGAATGTGTGTATATATGTGTACAGATATACATAGCAGAGGGCATAGGATCAATTGGATATGAAAGGATGATACCTTCAAGTTTAAATTGAGAGGTGAGAGAGGAATATAATGAGAGGAGATGGGGAGAGACTGAATAGGGTAAATTATCTCATATAGAAGAGATGAGGGAAAACTGTTACAATGGAGGGGAAGAACAAGAAGGCAAAAGGGAATGGGTCAACCTTATTCTTATTCAATTTGACTTACAGGGGGAATGACATACACACTAAATAGGATATCTCACCCTACAGGAGAATAGGGGGGAAGGGGATGAGAGGGGTGATAATGGAAGAGAGGGCATGCTGTGGGGGATGAGGGAAGTTCGAAACACCCACTCTTTAAAGGGGACAGGATCAAAGTAGAGAATAGAACAATTGGGGAGTCAGATGTGATGGAGGAAAATATCAGTCTTTCACAATGTATCCACTATGGAAATGTTTTACATAGCTACACATGTGCAACCTGTATTGAATTGCTTATCTTCACAGTAAGGTTGGGTGACAAGGGAGGAAGGGAAATACCTGGATTTCAAAATTTTAAAATCAAATGTTTAAAATATATTAGTGGAAAAATGGGGAGAAAATGTGTAAATCAAAATCTTGTGGAAATGAATGAGTAAACGAAAAAATAAAAAAAAGAGAGAAAAAAGTGTTTACATTGGAATTAAAAATCTTAAAACTTAAAGGGAGTGAGTGAGCCTTAGTCTCATCTGAATGGGTTCAAAGATGGAATAACATACACTCTCAATTGGGTTTAGAAATCTCTTTTACCCTATAAGAAAGTAGGAGCAGAAGAGTATAAAAGAACAAGGGTGATAGAAAGGATGGTAGATTGAGGGAGGGGTAGTCAGAAACAAAGCACTTTTGAGGATGGACAGGGTTAAAGGAGAAAGATAATAGAATTGAATGGGGGAATAGGGCAGAGGAAAATATGGTTAGTAGTGATAAGTATGCAAAAAAATTGAAGAAATTTCTGTTAAAATTCTCATTTCTCAAACATACAGAAAATTGAGTCAAATTCATGAAAACAAAAATAAGACCCATTTCCATTTGATAAATGATCAGAAGATATGTGCAGTTTTCAGGTTAAGTAATCAAAGCAAACTATAGTCATATGAAAAAAATGCTATAATTATTGATTGGGAAATGTAAATTAAAACAAATTTGAGGAACTACTTCATACACATTAGGTCAGCTAATAGAACAGAAAAGGAAAGTGACAAATAGTAGAGGGGATGTGGGAAAAGTGACACTTTAAAGCACTTTGGTGGAGTTATGAGTTGATTCAGCCATTCTTAGAGCAATTTGGTACTATGCCCAAAGAGCTATAAAACCATGCATACCCTTTGATCTAGCAACACCACTATTAACTCTGTATCCCAAAAGAGATAAAAAACAAGAAAGAAAAATGACCTATAATTTCAAAAAAATTATTTATAACAGTTCTTTCCTAGTATAAAGAAATGGAAACTGAGGGGATGTCCATCAATTGGTGAATGGCTGAGAAAGTTGTCATATGTGATTATGAAGGAATGCTATTGTGTCATGTGAAATGATAAGCAGATTGTTCGCAGAAAAATCTCAAAAGACTTACCTAAGCTGATGCAAAATTAAATGCACTGTGTACAAATTAACAGCAATATTGTAAGATGATCAGTTGTGAATGATTTAGCTATTCTTAGCAATGAAGAATATGAATGAATTCCAAGGCAACTCTGAAGAAATTACAATGAAAAATACAATCAATCCCCAGAGAAAGAACTGATGGTGTCTTAAAAATTGAAGCACACACACACACACACACACACACACACACAAATATATCTTTTACTTTCATTATTTTTGAGGGTTTTTTTTTTGGGGGGTGGTTTGTTTTCTTTCACAATATGATAATTATGGAAATGTTTTGCATGACTATACATGTATGATAAAAATCAAATAGCATGCCTTCTCATCACTGAGGGGGGTTTGGGAAGAAGGAAGGGAGAGATTTTGGAAAGCACAAGTTTTCTTTTAACAAATGTTTAAAATTATTTTGACATGTAACTGGGGAAAACATGCTAAATGAATAAAAATATATTCATATGCTAACAGGCTTATTTGAAAATTATATTTGGTCAAATTTTGTTCGATCAAAAATTCATTTGACCCTATGTAAATAGTCCCTACAAAATAAATCTATTTAGAGAGAAATAAAGAATCTTGTGCTGGTGGTTGTAGTTTGTGTGTTTCCTGGACTGTGATTTCATCATCATGATGTGAAATGTCCTTTATCAAAGCAGATTGACATCCCATCTCTAATTAATAGCCTTGAAACTTGAATGAGGATGTATGGAATGGCAAAGGAGTAATTTTTTTGCTTGCTCCATATTTAATGAGCTCAATATCTCTGATTACATATGGAGCAAGTTTCTTTCAGTATTAAAAAACCAGTAAGCTATCGCAACCTACCAGTATAAACATCAGTAATCAGATACCGTGTTTCCCATATAATAAGACGTATCCCGAAAATAAGCCCGCCCCTTACTGTGTAAGATTCCTCTAAAATAAGCCCTCCCCAAAAAATAAGCCCTATTGAGATTGCTACTGTAGTGAAGGTGATCCCCTGAGCTACATTACGGTACCCTCTGTATGCACCGTATCCCCCCGCCCTGTGAAACGCACGCCGCGCTCCGAGCTGCATCCAATCAGAGCTGCAGCAGTGAGCGCCTCATCCTGTTATTTATTGAATTCATTATTGAATAAAGGTACATTTTTTTGTTCACATTTACCTGTTTATTAAAATTGCTGTCAATTTTCATTAAAATAAGCCCTCCCCTGAAAATAAGCCCTCTGGTGTTTTTCTGTCCAAAAAAAATAATAAGACAGTGTCTTATTATTGGGGAAACACAGTAGTCAAGGTAAGGGGGTGTTACCTCTGTCAAAAGCTTGGCAATTACCTTTTCTTAAGTTAAATTCCACTTCAGTTTAGCTCAATAAAACTTCTCACCCAGCCTTAATCTCACTGGGGGTTGAGAGAAGGAGGTGACTCAGGGTCTGTGCAACAGTTGTCTAATACCCAAAGCTCTTCAGATAAAAGAGATATTAGGGCACAATACTAATAAGCATTACGATTGTAAGTGGCCCCAGCATGATTATGTTTACCAGACTCAGAAACAGGGAAATAAAGTGTACAGTTTCAAATTCAAACTGACAAAAAGAGGAAACCACTCAGAGTTTTGGGAAGCAGTGTAGGGAATTTGGGCAAGAAACACAGCCTTTGAAATGCTATGATTTTTATTCCTAGGAACAACCATGAAAGGAATGAGGATTGACCCCAAGTGAAAAGTCAGATAAAGATGGTAATTTAGAGCAATAGAATTCCAAGGGAATGAAACTGAATGATAAGAGTCTAGGCCAGGTTAATGGCAATGCAATTAATGAGGAATGAAGAAGATTATTTAAAAAGGTAGATGAAAACAAATGTCATAATTCCATTAGTGCAGTTCCCCTTTCATGGCGACATCAAGAAATCGTACACCTTTCATTTTCATATTTGTATTTTCATGTTTTGTATTTTTTCTATTGTCCTCTGATAGAAGCTTCAGCACAATCATAAAACAAATATTTTCCTTAATGTGTTCCTTGTGAGCAATATATATTCATGATATAATTCCTAAAATGAGATGAGATGGTTGCTTATTACATCCTCTGTCAATGTATGATTGCCTTTGTAATGTGTTATTTATTGTGTTCCAGACATATTAACAGGACCTCTCTTCGTGATACTCTATTTCCATTACCCTTGACAAATATGAAGGCCATGCTCAGTGTACATATAGGGGTCATGTTTCTGAATTTCTTGACATTTCTAATTCAAATGTCAAATTTAATAGTTATATAAGAGAATGTTTTTTATAATGAAGAGAAAAAACAATGAAGTTTCCAGAGAAGATTTTAACCTGTGTATTAATAAATCCCAGGAATGTGCAAAAGAAAAGAAAAGTGACTTGTAATTAAAAAAAGCCTTTTTAGGAGAAAGATTAATTTACAGCAAAAAAATATATCTATACAAATAAGCTCCTCAAAATATCTCCACTGAGAATCAATACTCATATCTCTAAAAGGATATAGTCAGAGAAAGGTTGCTAGAGATCATTTAGTACAATTTTCTCATTTGTTATAAATTTATATTTTTTTATTTTTCAACATTCACTTCCACACAATTCTGAGTTATACATTTTCTCCCTGTCTCTTCCCTACCTCCCACCCCAAGAGAGCTAGGATACTGAATACCTCTCCCCCAAATCTATTCTCTCTTGTGTCCTCCTCTATACCCCCCCTTATTACCTTTTAGGGAAAAATGGATTTTTATACCCCATTGCCTGTATATTATATTTCCTGCTTGCACGTAAAAAAAAAAAACACAATTTTTAACGTTTGTTTTTAAAATTTTGATTTCTAAATTCTTTTCCTTCTTCCCTCCTCACCTACCCCTACTGGGAAGATAAGAAATTCAATATAGATTGTCCCTTTGTAATTATGCAAAACATTTCCATAGTAGATTTATTGTAAAAGACTAATTATATTTCCCTCCATCCTATCCTGCCAAGGCCCATTTATTCTATTTTCTCCTTTCACCCTGTCCTTTTCAAAAGTGTTTGCTCCTAACTGCTCACTTCCCCAATCTGCCCTCCCTTCTATCATACCCTATCTTATGCCCCCCCACCACTTTCGTTTTACCGATACTAGGGTAAAATACCAAATTGAGTGTGTATGTTATTCCTTCATCAAGCCAAATCCAATGAAAGTAACGTTGAATCCTTCCCTTTTACTTTTCTTTTCTTCCCCTCCATTGTAACAGTCTTCTCCTGCCTCTTTTATGTAAGATAATTTACCCTATTCAAGATCTCCCTTTTTCCTTCTCCCAATATAGTCCTCTCAGCTCTTGATTTTATTTTTTAGCTATCATCCCTTCATATTCAACCAATCCTATGCCCCCTGTCTATGTATAGATGTACACATATAGACACACATATAGCATATATATCCACACAGAGACACATATCCTCCTATATATTTATTTATACTTATACATATGAGTATGTGTATATATATATATATATATACATACACATATATATTCCCTTCAACTATCCTCGTACTGAGAAAAGTGTCGTGAGTTACAATTATAATTTTCCCCTTAGTAATGCAATCACAGTAATGTAAATAGTTCCTATTTCATAAGTTCCTTATGATTTCTTTTTCCTGTTTACCTTGTCATGCTTCTCTTGCTTATTGCATGTGATAGTCAAAGTTTCTGTTCAGCTCTGGTTTTTACATCAAGTACGCTTGAAAGTCCTCGATTTCACTGAATGTCCATATTTTCCTGTGAAGTATTATGCTCAGTTTTGTTGGGTATGTGATTCTTGGTTTTAATCCTAGGTCCTTTGACCTCTGGAATATCATATTCCAAGACCTTTCATCCCTTAATGTAGAAGTTGCTAGATCTTATGTTATCCTGATTGTGTTTCCAAAATATTCAAATTGTTTCTTCCTGACTGCTTGTAATAATTTTTTCTTGACCTGAGAATTCTGGAATTTGGATATAATATTCCTAGGAGTTTTGTTTTGGGGATCTTTTTCAAGAGGTGATAGGTGAATGGTTTCAATTTCTATTTAACCCTCTGGTTCTAGTATATCAGGGGAATTTTCCTTGAGGATTTCTGGAAGGATGATGTCTAGGCTCTCTTTATCATGGCTTTCAGGTAGTCCTATCATTTTTTAAAATTATCTCTCCTGGATCTATTTTCCAGTTCAGTGGTTTCTACAATGAGATATTATTTCACATTGTTTTCTATTTTTTTTTTCATTCATTTGAATGTGTTTTATAATATCCTGATTTCTCATAAAGTTATTAGCTTCCATTTACTCCAGTCTAATTTTGAAGGAATTATTCTCTTCAGTGAGCTCTTGAAATTCATTTCCCATCTGACCAGTTATGCTTTTTAAAGTATTCTTTCCTTTTTGGCTTTTTGGACCTCTTTTGTCTTTTGAATTAGTCTATTTTTAAGGTGTTATTTTCTTCAGTCAGGCTGTTGACTTATTTTTCATGATTTTCTTTCATCATTCTCCTTTCTCTTCCAATTTTTATCTCCTTCTCTTACTTGATTTTCAAAATCCTTCTTGAGCTCCTCCATGGCCTGTGATCAATTCATATTTTTCTTGGAGACTTTTGATGCAGGAATTTTGACTTCATTGTCTTCTTCAGTTTCTATGTTTTGATCCTCTTTGTCCTCCCCAAAAGCTTCTATAGTCTGATTGTACTTCCTCAGTTTGCTCATCTTGCCAGTCAATTATTTGGCTTTAGAACTCTTTGCCATGGTTGAACTCCTTTTCCAGAGAGGAGAATGTTGTGTCTCAAATTTCTGGGGTTTTGTGTAGCTATTGTCAGAATTTTTTCCAGGCACCTGTCTTGGAACTGTGAGGAGGACTGCCTCTCCACAATCTCAACAAGCTCTGATATGCCAGTATTCCTTGCCCTAAGACCCCTACCCAAGACTGCAACCCAGTGCCAGTAGAGAGATTACTGAAAATATCCTCTGGAAAATCACTTGTTCCCCCTCTTATCTGTAGGCCTGGAGCTAAGAACAGCAGAGACAGAAATTGCAGCTGCCCTCACCTCTATTATCCCAAGGGCACATACAGGATCAACAGGGTTCCCGACTGACCTTTTACTTTCTCTTTGGCATTTATGGGTTGAGAAGTCATGAAACTGCCACAGCTGCCAGGGATTCACTCTCCTCAAGTCTTCTCTGTCTGGTCTGGGACTCTGGTCTGGGCCCACACAGCTCACATGCGGAGTCGACTTGGCATCTGGTGTGATAGACCCTTCCTGTCGGTCGGCCAGGCTGCCTTCAGTTGAAAATTTGTTCCTCTCTATCACTTTGTGGGCTCTGTAGCTCTAAAATTTGTTTAGTCATACTTTACAGGTGCTACAGGTGGTTGGAGCAGGACTTCAATAAAGTTCCCTCTTTTACTCAGCCATCTTGACTCTGCCTCCAATCTTCTTATTTTTCATAGAACAAATCTGAGGTGTAAAGAGTTTAATCCCTCAAAATAGAAAAGAAAATTGAGATTTGAACCAAGTCATTTAATTAAATATATTGTAGCTTCTATTGAGTTCAAGGTTTGTATAAATCTCTTCATCCCTTCAATACAGAAACCATTGAACACAAGATCATTTTTTGGCTTGTCAGTTAAAAATCTTAATAAGCCATCCTAATATTACTCCATTTCTAGTGATCACTATATTATTATGGAAGCTCATATGAAGAGATGATAATCAACAATTTAATTCAAGGAAGGATCCAAACTTGGAATGAAATATTTCAACTTCCTGTTTAAATTCATACCCTAAACAAGGTTTTATCTCTCCTTCCATTGGAGATTATGATATACCAGCAACACTTTTAAACTATTTCTTCATTTTTTAATACTTCTGCTGAGATATGGTCTGTATTACCCTTTAAAATAACAGACCTTAGTAATGAACTATGCCCAAAGGGTCTGGGACTAAAAAATTATAATGTCAATATAATATTCACAGTGACCATGGTGGATATGAATATGCTGGTGTAGTTATGAATCACAAAATATTTGGCCCCAAGATCTTCATGTCCCTTACATAGGTCAATGGGAGTTTAGGGGTGACTGGTGTCAATAGAACTTTCCAGCAAAATAAGAGGGATATCACATAATAAACACACACAAAATCATATTTTAGGGTGGGACTTGAGCACAAGCTCCCCTCAGAACAAATGGGAAGCCCAAATCTTGGGGTTATGGGCAAAGGTCTCTTCTTCCATGGCTACTTGCTGCTGAAATTGGATGTAGAGCTGTCCCTGTCCCTGTCCCAAGAGATCCCATTTTAGAGGTGAGTTCTTTAGCCAGCATTCAGAGTGTGGTTGATGCCAAGTCCAGGGGTGACACATCACAGTTGTGGACAGGAGGTGACATCCAGCTTAAGCTATCAGGCATCTACATATGGAAGGTACTAAGCCTGCAGGAAACAAAGCTAGAAAACAAGGTGAACAGGCAAAAATCAAGAGGAAACAAGGAGATGATAACCAGAAACAGGGAAGCGGTACTTCTGGAGTTCATGAGCCTGCTATTCTAGCCTCACTCACAGTAGAATATATGAGTTAAGGGTACACTTTTGTAATCATCTTCTCCTGAATAAACAATAGCTACAGTGTTATCCTTCCCATGTGCTATAATCTACCATCATGTGGCTTCCACTTTACCCATACTTAAGCTTTCAATTTTATTCTATCATTTGAAATAAATCCTTCAATTTCTCTGATAGTTATTTCAGAATGAGGGTCAGTTTTTACAAGTGGTTTTGTTTCACAAGGGATGATAACTACCCGAACTATTCTATCATTTTTACAAAACTGTATGGGTTCTTCACCTAAAATATGGAATGTCACAATAATTTCTCCTTGTTAGTTAGAATCTATTACTCTAGCCAATACATGTATTTCTTGAGTTGCTAATGCTCATTTAGATGAAATCTGTCCAAAGTTATTTTTAGGGATTCATATACATATTCCAGGGGAGATTTTTCTTATATCTTTTCTGTCCAACCAAAATTCCTCTGAATTATGCAATCATATCCTGTCAAGCTGGGTGTTCTTAGATACAGTGCTAGGACATCTGATCTCAAAGTCTAATACTTTATATTTGGGATCTTATATGTGTCTTGTTTTCTAATTTGCAGATTTGGGGTCATCATTCTGGCTAAAGGTATATTTCTTCCCAATGGTCTATTATTCAAATTATGTAAAGTAATGAAAAAAATGTCTTTCCAATGTTGATGTGAATTATGAGATCTTAACTTCCTTACTTGTTCTTTCAATAATCCATTTATTCTTTCAATTAACCCAGATGTTTGTGGATAATATCGAACATGGTGCATCCATTCTATATAGTTTAGTATACAATACCTCTTCATTTCATTACCTTTGAAATGTGACTCATTGTCATTTTGAATTTGTGTTGGGGTTACATAATATAGACTTATGAGATCTATAGTTTTACTGGGTTGCATTCTTGTAAGGACAAGCTACTAGTATACCTGAATAGGTGGAAACACAAGTACATATAAATCTGTCTCAAATATACAAATAATCCTATGAACCTTTGGGCTTCCTTCTTATTGAGAGGGTTAGGAAAATCTTGAATCTAATGTTGAGTTTGCAGAATAATCTCTCATCGTCCCTTATTCCATTGTATACCCCAGTATTTTACATTTTGAGCGGGTTCTTGAATCTCTACAGGGTTAATGTTCTACCCTTTGCTTTTCATATGCTCAATTAAAATGGTCAAACTCTTCTCCACTTCTTTGGAAACTTTTCCCTGTATCATATCATCAATGTAGTGGGTAGGCTGTACACCAGGTAGCTTTAATTCATCCAACTGTTCTGTCACAATCTTATGACAAATAGTGGGACTATAAGGGCATCCTTGCAGCAACTGAGTGAAAGTATATTGTCTGCCCTGGCAAGTGAAAGCAAACTGTTCCCAATATTTACAGTCTATTCAGATGCTGAAAAAGGCATTTGCCAAGTCAATAACTGCATACCAAGTGCCATCATATTTATCATATTTCTGGATCCTTTCTATTAAGGTGATGGCATTTGAAACAGTGGCATATAAGGGAAGAGTCATGCTAATTCAGTTGTCTTTAATCCATAGTCATTCTCCACATCCCATCTGATTTTCATATTGGCCAGACAGGATTATTCCATTGTGTGGCTGTAGGGACTAAAACTCCTGCTTCTACATATTGCTTTATAGTAGTAACAATTTCATCTTCTCCACCTGACACATGATACTGCTTTAAAGTAATTACTTCAGAAGGACAGGTAAAGTGATTGGGTCCATTTTTATTTTTCCCACTAAAACTGTATTAATTCCTATCTTCCTTACAGTGAATTGGTATCTCCCTTTAGGTGAATTCAGAGTCATACCTCTCAAAATATGTATTTCAATGTTGTATTCAGGAATGGGTACATAACCACAGTATATTCTTTCTAGGTAATTGTACAATTTTAATTGTTAGTTTAACGTGTCTGGCTGATATTTTAGCCTCTCCCAGTCCTATGATGGTAACAGGAGTTCCATGTTTAAACTTATCAGGATTTCCATAGAAAAGGGAGGCCTCTGCCCCAGTATCTATCAATGCCCTAGTTACAGTGGTTGATCCATTTTTCCAACATATTGTTAAACCAGTATGGGGTCTGTAATCTCTTCAGTGTATTTCTTTAATCTGGGCTGGGGCTTGGCCTATTTCCTATTCTCCCTGAACATGTGGAAAACTTGAATACAATGATTCAGGAGTATCTGAAGGGGTGGTTCCTCCTTCCCTATTCAAGCTACTATTAAGTATTTTTCTTGGTTCAACTTCAGAAGCTCTTCAGTTGGAATATAATTTATTCTTTTAAAATCTACCCCTGTTCTAAATAGAGCAGTAAACTATTCTCTTCTTGTCATTCTATTCTGGCTTTGAATCTGATGACTATTTACTTTTCTCTCTCGAGGAAATTTATCTTTTCCTCTTTCCCTTAAGTCACTTAACTCTAAAATCTTAAAATCCAGCACCTCCAAAACAGGGTGCCCTATTTCCCCAATTAGTAGAAGTAGGTGCTTGTAAGCTTATGATGTTTTTTATGAGGAACTGCTAAGGGGATATCATGATATTCATTTGCATCTCCAACCATGATAGCATTTTTCATTAACTCATCCTTTAACTTTCTCATACACTCTCTAAGTGAGTACCAGGGTTTGTCTCCATCAGGTCACAGAGTCAGTAGAATATTGCTTATTGCATCCCTCTGCAGCGAAAGCTAACAGCTTAGTTGTGTTGTTACCTCTTTGCATATGTTAATCCCTGGTGCACAAAAGGATTCTTAATAATGCCTGTGAATTTTAAGCAATCTATATTTTTCTAGTGATACTCCTCTGGTTCCTTCATCTTTGATTCTTACTATCCAAGACACTAAAGACTCTCCCATTTTTTGGGGGTGAATCAACTTAACATATCAGTAACCTCTTGCTCAGTGAAAACTTCAATTATCTCCCTGAAATCTGTTGGACCCTGGTGGTTCTCCTGCTTTCTTCTTATTATGGGGAGAACTTCTGCATTAGAAGACTCCTCATCTAAATTTGTTCCATTCTCCTCACACACATTCTCCTGGCAGCTGTCAGGGCAACTCTGCTCAGCTTGTACAAAAGCTGTATGCCCATTCCTTCCGTTAGTTTTTTTGGCCTCTTTTTAGCTAAATGAAGAGTAGCTTGTTCTTCTATGACCTGAGACCCTCCAGTTTGTTCTTCTAAAGGAGAGCCCGAATGATATGGCATGGACAAATCTTCACCCAAACCAGCCAATACACTTGCCATCTGAGCTTTCTCCTCCATCAGCTTATCTTTACTTTTAGACTTAAGATGATAACTTGTTAGCAAGGCCCAACCTCTCCTACACACCACATCACTTCTTTCCCTGTTTTACTGGTATTTCTTACAAACATCTTTCCAAATAAATCTCTGGGTTCTCCCTTCTGTAGCCTCAGTTCCCAGTTTTCACAGAACCCTGTACTTTTAGTCCATTCTCTTGCTAGGGAGGAATAAGGCAAATCCTACCTTTTTGGGATAGCCATTTCTCTCTCTAAAGTTCTACTGTCACCAAATAGAGGTCTAATAATTTGTGATCAAATTCTTGTCACCAAATATAATTCCAATGAAATATTCACAGTGACCATGGCAGCTATGTATATGCTGTTGTAGTGTGAATCACAAATTTTAACAGGCTCTCCACATGGAGAGCAAACCAAAGCATTTATTCAAATACCAGAAATCCAAATCCCAAAACCAGAAAGTCAAATTCATCATAGTAACCATGAAGTTGGTATACATAACCAATGCATTAAATACAAATATTCCCAAGCCTTCCCAAACCTTCCCTCCATTAGTCCTTCAAAACAAAATAGGTTCCCTTAAGCAAGAATGCCTCTCTCTCACTCATGGCTGCTGCTCATCCTCCATGCTGCTTACTTCCAGTAGTTCTGGCTCTCTTTCAGGCTCCTTCCTCCTCCATCCTTCCCTTTCCACCATTTCAGCAAGCTTCTTCCTCCCCCCTCCCCACTCCTGTGGGCTCCATGTAATTACATTTAACCTATTAAGGGCAGGGAAGGTCTTCAAATCCCCATTACCAGTAAAAGCATTAATTTTTAAAAAGGGTTTAGTATCTTTATGTTGACTATGCAGCCTTTAAACCCGCACCTATGAGGTCAGCATTAATCAATTTCTTGAACTTCTTGATCATTTAGGATCTTTGTCTTATTTACTAGAAATAAATTACTAAATTGTTTTTCTATTAATAAATGCCCTGAACATAAGCAACATGTAATTTCATTAATTCTTCGTGGTATCAAAACTTAGATTTTCATAAATATTTTATCATATGGCAAGATATGATTTTTTCTGAGGGAATATAAGATTAAGTATCTATTGGGGTGCATTTTTAATTAATAGTATTGGTAATATTTGAAAACTGTTTGCATTGTTGAAGCTGTTATAGATATTTTCTTTTTCTATCCAACTCCCCAGAACTACCCACATGCACAAATTATTTTGGAAGTTTTTATTTTTTGGAGGAAAATGGGAAAAGAAAATTTGTGAAAGTTACTATTTTTCATAAGTATCTTGGGAAGAAAATCAAATTTTGTTACTGATACGAGCAATATAAATAACCAAAAGATGAGATTACATTAAAATATAGTTATATTTAGAAGCTAATATATATATTTCTTCATAAACTAAACAGAAAAAAAATTAAAGAAGGGAAATTATTGAAATCATGGAAAGTTTTGTGGAAATTTTTTTTTTTTAATTTGGGCCTAAACCTCTGGCAGTTTAAAAGACTTTGAGAATGGCCTCAAGATGTTTCTTGCTTCACTAAGTTCAGAAACTTA
Organism: Petaurus breviceps papuanus; assembly: GCF_028583685.1. NCBI lineage: Eukaryota > Metazoa > Chordata > Mammalia > Diprotodontia > Petauridae > Petaurus > Petaurus breviceps. The sequence goes on from NW_027186349.1 coordinate 15,628,878, forward strand.
AGACAAAAAAAAAAGTTTGCTAACATATTTTTTTTTCCTTCTCTTACCATGGCAATGCATGAGACTTGTTGAGTAAAACATAGATTATATGATTCACACATCCTCTCCATCATTTATCATTTTCCCTTGCTGTCATGTCAGACTATCTGATAGGTGTGAGTTGTACTGAAGAGTTGTTTTAATTTGCATTTCTAATCAATAGTGATTTAGAGTATTCTTTCATGTGAATGTGATTTTATTTTTGAAAACTGTCCATTAAATTTGACCATCAATCAATTGGACAAAAGATTATTTTTTAAAAATATATTTGTTTCAGTTCCATAAATATCTGAGAAATGAGGTCTTTATCATTCTATTTCATATACTGTTCCAAAGTTCTGGATGATTAGCATATTTTAATACAGATTGAAATCTGGTACTGTTTGGTCACCCTCTTTCACATTTTTGTTTTCATTGATTCCTTTTTCTATTCTTGGTATTTTGTTATTCCAGATGAAATTTGTTAATTTTTTTCAAGCTTTCTAAAATAATTCCTTGGTAATTTGATTTTAGTGGCATTAAATAAGCAAATTTATTTAGGTAGAGTTGTCATTTTTAATTATATTGACTTGTTCTGCCCATATGCAATGAATATATTACCAATAATTTAGATATGACTTTATGTAAAAAAGTGCTTTATATTTTTGTTTATGAAGTACCTCAGTTTGCCTTGAAATCTGGCATCTTCCTATAGTTCCTGGGTTTGGGAAGATTCCCAAATATTATATGTTTTCTGCATTTATTTCAAATGGAACTTTTTCTTTCTATCTCTTCTTGCTGGGTTTTGTTGGTAATACGTGGAAATCCTGATAATTTATGTCACTCTTTTATATTCTGCAAGTTTACTAAAGTTTTAAATTATTTCAAATAGTTTTTAACTGAAAAGTTTACTCTATAGTGTTCAATAGAAATAACTAGATGGTTTAGTAAATAGATATCTCAGCCAGGAGTCAGGAAGAACTGAGTTCAAATCTGATTTCAGATTCTTATTAGTTCTTTGACTGTGGGTAAATTATGTATCCACCGTTGGCTTGGAGGTAGCTAGGTGGATCAGTTGATAAGAGCACTGGGCTTGGAATCCAGAAGATTTAAGTTCATATTTAACCTCAGAGACTCACTTACAGTGTGACTAGGGAGTAGTAATTTAACTTATATTAGCCTTAATTCACTGGAGAAGAAAACAACAAACTATTCAGTAGTTTTATCAAGAAAAACCCATTTGGGTGACAAAGAGTTGGACATGTATGGATCTCTGAGTTTACCGTCATATCATCTGTAAAGAGTAAAAGTTTTGTTTCCTCCTTATCTATTCTTTTCCTTCAAATTATTTTTCTTGTTTTATTGCTATATTTCTAGCTATTATTTCTAGTACTATGTTTGTTAAAAGTGGTGATAATGGACATCCTTGTTTTACCCTTGATCTTACTCCAAAGGCTTCAAGTTCATCCCTATTACAGATAATGTTTGTCTCAGGTTTTAGATAGATTTGGTATTCTTATTATTTTCAATCATTCAGTTATGTTTGACTTTTTTTTTTACTCCCATGGACCATAGCATGTTAGGCCCTTCTATCTTCCACTGTCTCTTAAAGTCTTTCCAAATGGATGTTCATTGTATCTGTGACATTATCAATCCATTTATTTTCTGCCATCCCCTCTTCTTTTTACCTTCTTTTTTTTTTTGCAACATCAGGTTCTTTTCCAATGAGTCCTTTCTTCTCATTATTTGTTGAAAAATCTAAACTTTAGCCTCAATATTTGACATTCCAGTCAACACTCTGAATTCATTTCTTCAAGTATTAATTTATTTGGTCTTCTTGCTGTTCAATGGACTCTCAAAAATCTTCTCCAGGACCCCAATTATAGAGTGCTGATTCCGTAGCACTCAACCTTTCTCACAGTTTTTTGTTCTTTACAGAACTGAAATTTCCTTTCGTCATCAGATATATCAGGAGTTGACCTTCCTTCCAGATTTGGTCTAGTTTCTGTATTAGTACTGGATCTATTCATAGTAGTCCTCAACTCTTCCCCAGTAGTGGATTGGAGACCTTCTAACTTGAGGCACTCATCTTCCAGTGTCATTCCTTTTATCATTTTAGTTCTTTCCACAAGGTTTTCTTTGCAAATCCATTGGGGTGGCTTGTCAGTTCCCACTGCAGTGGATCATCTTTTGTCAGAAGTCTCTAATATGACCTTTCCATATTGGGTGATCTTGCATGGTATAGCTCATAGTTTCATTTATCTAGGCAAGTCCCTCTCTCTCAACAAGACTGTGGTGCAGGAAGGATTGAGATAGATACTACTTATCATCTTGAGAAAGGCTTCATTTATTCCTATGCTTTCTAGTGTTTTTAGTAGGAATAGATGATGTATTTTAAGATTTTTTCTTCATTTCTTGATGCCATCATGTGTTGTTGTTTTTGTTATTAATTTTGTCAGTCACACTGACAGTTTGCCTAATATTGACACAGTCCTGCACTTTTAATATAAACCTTACATAATCATAATATATAATCTTTGTGATTTACTGCTGTGATTTCCTTGTTATTATCTTACTTAAAGTTTTTAATCAATATTTATTGAGGAAATTGGCTTATAATGTTTTTTTCTGTTTTTGCACTCCCTGGTAAATGTATCAAAACCATATTTGTTTTGTTAAAAGGGATTTGATAGGACTTTTTACATATTTTTTGAAACAATGTGTATAATATAGCATTAATTGTTCCTTATAGGTTTAGTAGAATTCAATTGTAAATACTTCTGGTCTTGAGAAAAAAAAGTCCCCCCCAGAGAACTCATTTATGAATTGTTCAAAAATTATGGCAATTTGGTCTAAATATTAACTTTCTATGATTTTAATAGGCTAAATCACAAATGGACCATCAATCATATGTACCCAGTATGTTTCTGGGCAGGGCTTGAACCAGATTAAAATTTTATTCAGGAAATTAAGACAATGAATTAGAAAGAAAGGAAGAAAGAAAGGAAGAAAGAAAGGAAGAAAGAAAGAAAGAAAGAAAGAAAGAAAGAAAGAAAGAAAGAAAG
>NW_027186349.1:15631970-15666975 GCF_028583685.1 Petaurus breviceps papuanus
AGAAAGAAAGAAAGAAAGAAAGAAAGAAAGAAAGAAAGAAAGAAAGAGAGAAAGAAAGAAAGAAAGAAAGAAAGAGAGAGAGAAAGAAAGAAGGAAGGAAAGAAAGAAAGAAGGAAACACATGTGGTTTACTACATCATCATGATGCCCACAGAGATACTTATGTATGTTTTATTGACCCGCACTTCTATCTGAGTTTGACATCACTGATATAAATGATACCTTTCATGCAAGTTTTAATACAAACAAATTCTATTTAACAAACATAGGCTTCTTTAACTACAAATACTGGAAATTACATGAAAAGCAGATAGCTGAAGTTTAGATTGAACAGGATAAAAATGCTTTGCAAATAATTGATATTTCAAGGTAATTAAAACTTAGATGACAATATTCTGTCTTTATTGCCTCTTAAAGAGGTCTCCTGAAATGAAAGCCAATTATGCTGATATATCCATCTATATTAGATTCCAATTTTATGAGAAAAGCATTTGGTGATTTTAACTGTCCTTCACATGGAGGACAAAATGTTTCAGTGTCAGATTAATTTGGCTTTTGTTCAAAGTAAATCTGGCTTTGTTTCTTTTTATCTCAGCTTTTATTAAATTGTGTTTTGACTCACTATCTCTGAGGGAGTAGCATGTTTATGAGTGTGGTACACTGGAAATCAGCCACACTCAAAAGCAATAACCAAACTGATGCTTTATCGTGGAGACTTGTCTTGCTGATAGGAGTTCCTCAAAAGTTCCACACTATCAAAAATGGAACTTCTCTGAACCTGTATACCTAAAATAGAATACAAGGAGTTTTGACTTCTTAGGATATGATAAACGCCAGAACCTAACATTAAAATAGACTCACCTTAATTAAAAATCTTAAAAATAAAAAACTGTTCACAGAGATCAATTTCATTTTCCCTATCATAAAAAAGAGCATTAGACTTGATTTGTTAACTTAGAAAATTTTTATGTATGTTAGCAAAAGATAAATGAATGTTAACTTTCTTTTTTTTTATTCTTAGCATCCACAAAAACATAGGTGGGACATAATTTCCTTAAAGTTGATCAGTTATATTAGTAGGTCCAAAATTACTGTGATAAGAAAAATTTTAATCAAGTTGATTGCAGATAAATTCCTATGATATGTTACATATGCCTGGTACATTTAACTTTTACAATTCTTTTTCATATACTCATTTATTTATTAATTCATCTATTCATTCAATCACTTATTTTTAAAAGAAGGCCCACTTCTTTGTTACCTGTGAGAGTACTTCTACAAGTATTAAAGTACTTGTTGGATATAAGGTAATCACAAGAGAGAAGATTCCAAAAAGGAACATATGCACTTAAAGGATCATAATAAGTCAGTCAGGCTATTATTCACAGGCCTGTAAATTGGTGTGTGGTTCACTTAACCTTCAGACAAAAAAATCACACTGTAATAGCTCATAAGGCTAACCATTTGAATGTTTGCTGTCTTATGTGTGTACATCAACTGTATGCCAGAGTAAAGCATTTCAACCACATGTTTGAAATGGCCATCATAGTATCATGAAATAATAGACTTCAAATATCATAATATTGTTGATGAAATGTAGATAATTGGACTACTTTGATCCTTCTGATTTGGCAAATTAGATATAAGTCCTGGAATTAATGTATATATATTTTTTAATTCTACTGGTCAACACAGGTCAGGAGAAATTAGCTTAAAAATGGAAGAAAGGAGCACTATTTTTTTAAAATTTGTATTACAGTTTTAAGGTAACTCAGTGCTGTTGAATAATGTTGACATGCTAAAATCAAGAGATTGAGATATCTTTACCCCCTACAATGGTAAACATGACACTGTGTATGTATAAATATTATGTGCATATACCTACATGTACATACACAGATGTGCTTGTGTACATATATGAATGTGTATTGTATATGCACATGTTACATGCATATATGTGTACATATAGTTGTTTGTGCAGCTATGCACACGTGTCTGTGCATACAAATATACTCACATTTATTATATAAAAATGTATGCATGTATATGCACACATACATGCATGTGTTCATGAGTTTAATTTCAGAAGCCCATTGATTAGGTAATAACTACATGGGTTCATCTATGTAAATTTTCCCATGGAAAATATGATTCTAAATCTTTTTATATAGGTGCTTGCAAATTCTTGTGTAATATATTTCTTCTCTCTCTTTTTTTAAAAATATACTCCTTACGATAGGAAACTGTTTTTCCTGACTCTAATCTAGTTTCCCAGCCTTCTAGTGCAGTATCTCATAATATCAGTGAATAAATAGGAATGGGAGATAAGGTCCTAAGGATTTCTTTTTTGAGGTATGGTAAACAATAGCCAAAAAACAACATTAATATGAAATAAAATAATCAAATTTTCTTTGTGTAATAGTATCACAATTTTCTAACTTGTCAAAATCCAGAAACAGTCAAGAATTCAGCAATCCATATTGGATGATATTGATCATATAAAATCAATGAGAATGACAACTATTAATCTTTAAGTACAAGGTATGAAAATGAAGTAATATGACTATTATTTTTGTTTTTGTTTTAAAAAATGTGCCAGATCATATGCATCAAAATGAATATTGTCCCATTCAACACAGTTAACTTGGGAAACAATACATTTATTCTAATGACTGGAGGATTACTCTTTTTTTTTTTGAGATGGAAGGCAGGGAAATTGGGGTTAAGTGAGTTGCCAAAGGTCACTAAGCTAGTATGTGTTAAGTGTTTGAGGCCTGATTTGAACTCAGGTCCTCCTGACTCCAGGGCCAGTATTCAATTTACTGTACCACCTAGCTGCCCAAATGCTTTTTGTTTGTTTGTTTGTTTTGAGGAGAGAAGCAAGGCAATTGGGTTTAAGTGACTTGACTAAGGTCACATAGCTAGAAAGTGTAAAGTGTCTGAGACCAGATCATTACTCAATTTTTAAAAACTCTTGAAGTCAAATATAAGGATGTGGAATAGTTAATTGAATATTCACAACATTTTATTACTGGGGAATTTATCTCATTTGAAAGAAAAAAATATCATTAAGACAAATACTTAGTTTATAATGGCAGAGATAAAGCTGGGCAATGTTATTTGGTATCAGAAGTATCAAGTTCCATAAACTATAAATATTCATTTTTTCTGTGAATTCTAAACTATTTTGAAGGGAGCAATTTGAAAAGAGGTACCCGAGAAATATTTTGAAGAGAGACAACATTGCAGGAATAAGCATATAGTCTCCTGTCATGACTAATTTAACATAATCTTTAGATATAAAACACAATTCTATGATGCTACTTAAAATATGTTCCTTCCCACCATTTTAAAATTCTTATAAAATTAGTTACATATTTTAATCTTATTTCATATTTCACTCAGCTGTCTGTGTATCCTCAGGCAATTGATTTGTGAAAGAAAAACTAAAAATCAATACCATATCTTAACAAACTAAAAATGAGATAAAGATAGGGTATCCAATTAAAATCACTCTAGTCTCACCCATTAAAATGAATTCTTGACATTGAAAAATGAGTAAAAAAAAAGCTAAAAGTAAATATATTGACATAGATTATTACAATAGCCTATGAAAGCTGACCTTATAAATTAATCACCAAAATAGGAAGACTAAAGGAGTCTTGAAACTGCTAATTAACCATTTGATATCTTTGACGAAGAGGAGGATATAGCAGCCAAGAAAAACAACCATTTTGAGTATAAACTCTTTGAAAATTTTTGGGCAGGAAAAAATATAGAAGATTATAACTTTATAAAACATATAAAATAAATGAATGGAAGAATTTCTATAGAAAGTATAGTGGAAATAGGGTAATCAATTAAACCAGACATTTTATTCATTACTTAAAGTGGAGACAAAACATTTGAACTTTGAAAATATAATCAAAAGTTAGCTGTATAAGGAAGCAGAGATGGCACCAAGAAACAAATATATATATATATATATATATATAGATATATATATGTGTGTGTGTGTGTACATAAATATACACATATGTATGTATGTATACTTTTTAAAAGTTATCATTAGCTAAAGTATTAGCTAATAAAATATCAGTCACTAACAACCTTTCCCATATCTTATCTTACTCTGGATAGCTAATAGGAAGGAATAAGTCAACGGAAGAAAAAAACTTTCTAGTGATTAGTATCTTTTGAATGCATCCCCAATTCTGACTAGATAGTCAGTCAAAAAGGCTTTCCTTCATTATTTGGCTAGCAGACTAGAAACAGTTACATTAGAAATGCTCTGAAGCCCAAAAGGGGATTGTACCAACTGAGTACTCTGCCAGTACAGAGTAGACTTATTTAACATCACTCCAATCACTTATAGAGTTGATTTACTCTTATTTCCTATATATTCACATATTCTACCAAATTTCTTACATTTTTTAATTTCTCACCATTAAAATATATGCATACTTACATATATTTACCTATATTTCATATACTATTTACATATATCACATATTTTTTTCTTATTTTTCTGTCATCTCCCCAAGCAATCAGCCATAATTTTATTTCCACCTCTTTGTTATATACAAGAGTGTTTCTGTAAATATTAAGGCGTTTGTTGAATGTGAGAGAATTATGATTGAGGAGATTCCAAGAAGTAATATAAACACTTAAAGGATCATAATAAGTCAGTCAGGTTGTTATTCACAGGCATGTAAATTTGCATGTAGCTCACTTAACCTTCATACCCAAAGACACACAGTAGGAAAAGACGTTCAGGTATATCATGGGCTTTTACTCCAATCAAGAATCCAGATCTCATGTTTCAATACCCTTGTATCTGATTATTTTTGTTGGGCAAATTCACTTTAAAAGGCATCACTCTCAACAGTGATTTGCCTTATCAACTAGAAGGACACTGTTATTAGAAATAGTCGCTAAACTTACACACTTGGATTAGATGAAGACACTGACCTTTCATTCTTATCCCTAAATGTAGCTGAACAAGTCAATTGTTGGGAAGATAGGAACTTCCCAGTATACTGATGGGTCAATTTTTCTGTCATTTAGAGTCTAGCAATAAAACATGCCTCACATCACACCTTTGTTTCTGTCTTTGATTTCCCTAGGTTTAGGCTCAGTTCCCTCTCCCCCTTACTTTCTTATTCCCCAAAGTAAACATTATTTCAAAACCAAACTGTACTTTTCTTATCCTCAGAGCTGATCTCTTTCATGACTGATTGTCATCCTTCTTCCGCTGCACCATTTCCTTCCAATCCCTTTTCCCCCCAATACCACCTCCTCCCCATCAACTTCAGAAGACAAACATTTGTGGTTAACACAATCACAAGGACAGAGGATCTCTCTAGAATAGGGTATAGGCAGTTGCTGGTGGTGAAAGGTTGAAACACTTGTGGTCATTGGATAGAGTGATCCTTCAGTAATTTTTTTTTCCATTAAGTATCTTTTGATTCACTTATCTATTTGTCATTGCTAGTTTCAAGCATTTGAGGGGATCCACCTTTTATTATCTGGTGTTGTAAAAGACATCTCTGCTAAGAAATCACTCGTTCCTTTATCTTACCAGAAAATCACCAAGTTACATCATTTCAGGCATAGTGCTGAAAAATGCCTCCAGTAGTGTTTCCCATGCATATGGTAAAATTGTACTAAATGAACTGAAATATATAACAATAGACATTAATTTGTTCTGTGATCTTTATAAATATTAATCATCCTATTTAATTATGATAACTAAAATTTTTATAACTAATATTTACAAATAACTTTACAAATAAGATCTTGTTTTACCCTCACAACAATCCTGGAGAATAGATGATATTATCATCTCCACTTAATAGGTAGGTTAAATGACAGAGGTGAAATGAGTTCCTTAGGCTTATACACGTAGTAAGTGTTTGAATCTGGATTGGAACTCAGAGTTTTCTGACTGCAGTTCCAGTGTTCTATCCATTAAACCATCTAGTATACCAATAATAAATATTATAAATATCAAACAAGACATAAAACCAGGACAACTCATGACTGTCATAAGTGTTTGGCACTTTCATGAATTTCTAGCACAATATTCAAAGATAAGAGAGATTCCCTATAGAAAAGTGAAAGTCTCTAGATGCTTAAATCTCGCATAGGATAGGAATAATTAAAACTAGGAAAATATCAAAGCTTTCTGAACGGGATCCATACGTACTCAAATATTTCCCTAACTGTCTATTGTAAAAAGTGAGTGGATAAAGAATGTTTTTCTTTTTTTTAATTCTTTAATTTATTAATTTGTTTCCTTTTAGTTTACAGGATTCAATTCCACAATTCCTTGAATTTCAATTTTTGTCCCCCTCCCTCCCCCCCCATGGAGTCTTATAATCAAGTATAGGATCTGTAGATACTTTCACATTATACAATGGTCAGGTTATAGGGATGGATTGTACTAGCTGGGATGAAAAATGGTATAGAGGACATAAAATCAAATAAGAGAACGAAAAAGATCAGTTATTTTGCTTCCACCTGGATATAAATTTAGTTCTTTCTTGTTCTTTCTCTGGATGAACATATTTCTCTCCATCATGCGTCTTTTGGGATTGACTTATATCCCTGCATTGTTGAGAAGAATCCAGTCTATCAAAGTTGGTCATCACACATACGTTATGTCTGTAATTGTGTACAAATTCCTCCTGGTTCTACTCTTCTCACTCAGCATCAGTTCTTTTAAGCCGCTCCAGGTAAATATGAAGACCACCTGCTCCCCGTTTCTTATAGCGCAATAATATTCCATAACATGCATATACCACAACTTGTTCAGCCATTCCGCAATTGATAGACACACCCTTAATTTCCAATTCTTTGCCACAACAAAAAGAGCTGCTATAAACATTTTTGTACATATGGGTCTTTCTCCCATTTCTATGATCTCTTTGGGATATAACCCTAGGAGTGGTATTGCTGGATCAAAGGGTATGAAAGTATTTATAGGCCTTGGGCATAGTTCCAGATTGCTCTCCAGAAAGGCTGGATCAGTTCACAGCTCCACCAACAATGCATTAGTGTTCCAGTTTGCCCACATCCTCTCCAGCATTTGTCATTTTCCTGTTTTGTCATCTTAGCCAATCTGACTGGTGAGATGTGGTACCTCAGAGTTGTTTTGATTTGCATTTCTCTAATCAATAGTGAATTAGAGCATTTCTTCATGTGCTTATAGATAGCCTTAATTTCTTTCTCTGAAAACTGCCTGTTCATATCCTTTGACCATTTATCAATTGGGGAATGATTTGTATTCTTATAAATTTGACTCAGTTCTCTGTATATTTTAGAGATGAGTCCTTTGTCACAGACATAGGTTGTAAAGATTCTTTCCCAATTTCCCACCTCCCTCCTAATCTTGGTTACATTGGTTTTATTTGTACCGAAACTTTTCAATTTCATGTAGTCAAAATTATCCATTTTACATTTTATAATGTTCTCTAATTCCTGTTTCGTCATAAAGTCATTCCCTCTCCACAACTCTGATAGGTAAACTATTCCTTGTTTTAGCAGACTGCTTACAGTATCAACCTTTATACCTAGATCATGAACCCATTTAGACTTGATTTTGGTATATGGTGTTAGATAATGGTCTATGTCCAGTTTCTGCCATACTATATTCCAGTTTTCCCAGCAGTTTTTGTCAAATAGTGAGTTCTTATCTGAAAAACCAGGGTCTGGGGGTTTATCAAACAATACATTATGGTAGTCATTGACTTCTGAATCTCGTGTGCCTAATCTATTCCATTGATCCACTCCTCTATTCCTCAGCCAGTACCAAGTAGTTTTGATGACTGCTGCTTTATAGTACAGATTGAAATCTGGTAAAGCTAGTCCACCTTCCCTAGCATTTCTTTTCATTAATTCCCTTGATATTCTGGACTGTTTATTCTTCCAGATGAATTTTGTTACTATTATTTCTAACTCTATAAAGTAGTTTTTTGGTAAATTAATTGGTATGGCATTAAATATATAATATAATTTAGGTAAAATTGTCATTTTTATTATATTAGCTCGACCCAGCCATGAGCAATTGATATTTTTCCAGTTAGTTAGATCTGACTTTATTTGTGTGAAAAGTGTTTTGTAGTTATGACCATACAGGTCCTGGGTTTGTTTTGGCAGGTAGATTCCCAAATATTTTATAATGTCTACAGTAACTTTAAATGGGATTTCTCTTTCTACTTCTTGCTGTTGAATTTCATTGGAAATATATAGGAATGCCAATGATTTATGTGGGTTTATTTTATATCCTGCAACTTTGCCAAATTTATTTATTGTCTCAAGCAGTTTTTTACTTGATTCTCTAGGATTCTCTAAGTATATCATCATATCATCTCTGAAGAGTGATAGCTTGGTCTCTTCTTTGCCTAACTTGATTCCTTTGATTTCTTTTTCTTCTCTAATTGCTACTGCTAACATTTCTAGTACCAGATTGAATAAGAAGGGTGATAATGGACACCCTTGTTTTACCCCTGATCTTATGGGAAATGTTTCTAGCGTCTCCCCATTACATATAATACTTGCTGATGGCTTTAAATAGATGCTACCTATTATGTTAAGGAAGGCTCCATTTATTCCTATACTTTCTAATGTTTTTAATAGGAATGGATGTTGTATTTTGTCAAAAGCCTTTTCTGCATCTATTGAGATGATCATATGGTTTCTGCTAGTTTTATTGTTTATATGATCAATTATACTGATGGTTTTCCTAATATTAAACCATCCTTGCATTCCTGCAATAAATCCTACCTGATCAAAGTGTATTATTCTTGAGATAAGTTGCTGTAGTCTTTTGGCTAGTATTTTATTTAGAATTTTTGCATCTATATTCATGAGGGAGATAGGTCTACAATTTTCTTTCTCTGTTTTATCTCTTTCTGATTTAGGTTTCAGTATCATATTTGTGTCATAAAAAGAATTTGGTAGGAATCCTTCTTCACTAATTTTCCTAAATGGTTTGTAGAGTATTGGAATCAATTGTTCTTTAAATGTTTGATAGAATTCACTAGTGAATCCATCTGGCCCTGGAGATTTTTTCCTAGGGAGGTGACTGATGGCTTGTTCATTTTCTTTTTCTGAGATGGGATTATTTAAGTAATTTACTTCCTCTTCAGTTAATTTGGGCAACTTGTATGTTTCTAAATATTCATCCATTTCCTTAAGATTGTCAAATTTATGTGCATACAATTGGGAAAAATAATTCCTAATTATTTTTTTTTTATTTCCTCTTCATTGGAGGTAGATTCACCCTGTTCATTTTTGATACTCATAATTTGGTTTTCTTCTTTCTTTTTTTTTATCATATTGACTAAGTGTCTATCAATTTTGTTGGTTTTTTCATAAAACCAGCTCTTGGTTTTATTTATTAGTTCAATAGTTTTCTTAATTTCGATTTTATTAATCTCTCCTTTAGTCTTCAATATTTCTAGTTTAGTATTTAATTGGGGATTTTGAATTTGTTCTTTTTCTAGGTTTTTTAATTGCATGCCCAATTCATTGAGCTCCCTTTTCTCTAATTTAATCATGTATGCACTCAGGGATATAAAACTTCCCCTAAGAACTGCCTTTAATGTATCCCACAGATTTTGGTATGTTGTCTCATTATTATCATTCTCGTGAATGAAATTACTGATTGTTTCTATAATTTCTTGTTTGACCCACTCATTCTTTAGGATCAAATTGTTTAATTTCCAGTAAGTTTTTAGTCTGTCTTTCCCTGGCCCTTTATTGCATATAGTTTTTATTGCATCATGATCTGAGAACGATGCGTTTAATATTTCTGCCTTACTGCATAGAATTGTGAGGTTTTTATGCCCTAGAACATGGTCAATTTTTGAATATGTGCCATGAACCACTGAGGAGAAAGTATATTCCTTTTTATCCCCATTCAGTTTTCTCCAGAGATCTATCATACCTATCCTCTCTAAAATCCTGTTCACCTCCTTAACTTCTTTCTTGTTTATTTTGAGGTTGGATTTATCAAGTTTAGATAGGGGGAGATTAAGGTCTCCCACTAGTATAGATTTGCTATCTATTTCTTCCTCTAATTCCTTTACCTTTACCTCTAGGAATTTGGATGCTACACCGCTTGGTGCATATATGTTAAGTAGTGATATTGCTTCATTCTCGATGGTGCCTTTTAACAGGATATAGTTTCCTTCCTTATCTCTTTTAATTAGGTCAATTTTTGCATTTGCTTTATCTGAGATAAGGATTGCTACCCCTGCTTTTTTTTACTTTAGCTGAGGCATGATATATTTTACTCCAACCTTTTACCTTTACCTTGTGTGTATCCCTCTGTTTCAAATGTGTTTCTTGTAAACAGCATATTGTAGGATTATGATTTCTAATCCATTCTGCTATCCGTCTCCGTTTTATAGGAGAGTTCATTCCATTCACATCCCACCCCCCTTTTGTAACCCTTTCCCCCTCCTACTACCTGTAGGATATTATTATACTTAATGAAGTATGCTAATTTTTCTTCGCATCAAGAATCACAGGAATAGATCTCATGTGAAGCTCCTCTCCTTCCCCTCTTTCCCTCTAAAATGATGTGTGTTCTCCTTGTTTACCTTTCAAAGTCACTGTTGCTTCTCGTAATTGGAGCTTGAATTTTCCATTGACTTCTGGCTTTTTTATTAAGAAGTTCTGGAACTCTGTTATATCATTGAATGACCATCTCTTTGCCTGGAAGAATATTCTCAGTCTCACTGGGCATGTGATCCTTGGTTGTAATCCGAGCTGTTTTGCCTTCCTGAAAATAGTATTCCACTGCCTCCCATCTTTCAGTGTGGAGGCTGACAAATCCTGTGCAATCCTCACTGTGGACCCTCGATGTTTGAATTGTTTCTTTCTGGACACTTGAAGTATTTTCTCTTTTATCTGGTAGTTCTGGAATTTGGCCACAACATTTCGAGGATTTTTCAGTTTGGGATCTTTTACAGCAGGTGTCCGGTGGATTCTGTCGATTTCTATTTTCCCCTCAGGTTCTAGTATCTCAGGGCAGTTTTCCTTAACGAGCTCTTGGAGAATGTTGTCCAGGCTTATTTTTTCATCATAATTTTCTGGTAGGCCTATGATTCTCAGATTATCTCCCCTGGATCTGTTTTCCAGGTCAGTTATTTTTTCTTTGAGGTATTTTACCTCTTTTTCTAATTTTTCATTTTTGTTGTTTTGCTTGGCTAATTCTTGGTTCCTCATAGAGTTATTTGTTTCCATTTGTTTAATTCTGGTTTTTAGCAAATCATTTTCCTTGGTTAATTATTGAAGCTCCTTTTCCATATCATACACTTTTCTTTTTAGAGAGATGTTTTCCTCATTATAATGTTTTTCGAATTCTGCTATTTTCATTTTGAGAGAATGATTCATTTTGTCTTCTATCTCTCTCATTTTGCTTTCAAAGTTCCTTTTGATCTTATCTAGGAGAGCCTTCTGTGCTTGGGATCCATTCCCTGTTGAAGTCTCAGCTATGGGTGTGGAGTCCACATTGTCTCCCTCTGAGGTTGGTTCCTCCCTCTGAGGATAGTAGGACTCCAGAGTCTTTGTCTTTGTAGTCTGCTTTCTACCCATTTTGAGGCAGTGTCCTAGCCATGCCCTTCCTCTAGGATCCCAAGCCTTTACTGTAGAGGGTTTTGCCCTGGGGCAAGAGTTACTATATTTTCAGGGTCAGAGGGGGGGTTTGGAGCAAGTGGGGTTCACTCTGTCATCCTTGTCTTTGGAGGTCCTGAAAGGGGCTTTTTTTTTTTTTAAGATTTCTGGGCTATGAAGTGCTAGCCCCAGGAGTGTTTGCTGTCCAGTATAGGGGCCCCTGTATTTGCTTCTTACCTTGCTCTTTCCAGTCCCAGCCCTTTGATGATAGGCCTGGTAGTGCACCTTGTGGTTGGTGGGAAGACTTGCCCTCCCAGTTGATCAGGCCCTTTCCAGGCCTGCATCTGCCAGCCGCGCCACGCCTTCCTGCACAAGCCGCTGCGCCTTCCCGGCCTGAGCCTGCCGCCCCGCCGCTGCCGTGCCTTCCCGGCCTGTGTCCGCTGCCGCTGCCGCTGCCGGGCCTTCCCAGTTTGCGCCCGCCGAGTTTCCGCCGCTCGCCTTCCCAGCCTCGAACCTCTCACTCTGTCCTTTGTGTCTATGTGTTGATAAATCTGGAAACGGCCCCAGCTGCTGCTGATCTGGAGTCCCTCCAGCCGGTGGCTGGTCAGGCCTGCCCTGGGGCTAAAGCCTCGGTGTGGGGCTGGACTCGGCTCCCAGAGCTCTGCGCTGGCCGATTCCTGCCGGCCTGCTGGGCAGTCCTCAGCCGGAGGTTAGCTTCTCTGTGTCATTATGTGGGTTCTGCAGCTCCAAGGTGTGTTTAGAGTCCCCTTTTTACATGGATTGGGGAGGGTGGAAGCCGGAGCCGCGGGAAGGTCTTGCTTCTACCAAGAATGTTTTTCAATAAGGCTAAGACACATAGTGGAATAGATAACACAGAGTGTGAACATATGCATGTGCGTGCATGTGTGTGTGTTGGACATTGAAGATAACAATGATATATACCCAGAATGAAATTGATTGCATTTGGAATATTTTTGTGACACTTTAATTGATATTTCTACTCTATTTTCTATTCCTTGTCATCATCATTAAAAAATACTAATTATTAATCAAAACTCTGCCCTGGCCTGCAAACATATATAAGCTAAAGGATCATTTAGCTCCATATATTTATAACTACATTAAAATGAAAAGTCTTTTTTTTGTTTAAAAGGAAGAGTAAAATTGCTGCTCTGTATGTTTATTGAAATACATTCTATTATAAATCATGTCTTGTCCCTTGAACCAGCTATTATAAGACACTGACATCATTCAACTGAAAATTCCAAAGAGTCCATATAATTGAGTGGTAAGGGAACTGAGCTGTCAGGTTATAAAAGTTGAAAGTTGATTTCTTTTTACAATAAGGTACAATTTTATTCTTTTTCCAACATTTTTGTTTATAGTATTGAAAATACAAAACCCTTTATAATATTGTGTATCTAAATCTAAACATGAGTCACAGCTTCTTCCAGCATCAAAAGCAATAAACTATTACTTTCTCAAATAGCCTTCTATTTTTTCATACTGTCTGATATTTACTGCACTAGATTACACTGATAAAATATAGCTTAATTTAAGCATTAAGTTGATTACCCAAACATATCATTTGGGGGTATTTTTATGTAAAGGGTATATGTGACATATTGTATGTTATCTATGTAGGTTATGTTTATTCACATAAGTCTCTCTATAAGTGCCTCACAGGGAGAGAAAAATAGATACTGCCAGACAGTTATCCTCCTACCCTCTACATGAGAGACTGATTCTCGCAAGGAAGGGAAACAGGAGGTTGGGCAGAGACTGGCCATTCTAGAATTATATTTATCTTCTCTCTTAAATGATGTTAGTTTCAGGGAAATAAATTTTAGGTTGAAGCTGTACTCTAATCACAGAATTAGGATCAAGGAGTGTCCCAAGCTCTATATCCAAGGTCTGACCCACTTCCCACTACATGGCAGGTCCAAAATAAACATATTTAACAAATAGTGAATAAGTCCTATAATCAAAGTCAATAACAAATGAGAAATCAGAGAAATAGGAGGACACATACTAGATAGCACACAGAGTCAATAAGGACTGCCATTGAAAGTGTGATAACTCAGTCCAAAAAAGAAAAAAAAAACAAAGTCTCATCTCATCCAACAAAATTCTATAAAGTATCTGTTGTAGTAAATTGGGAAGAAAGAAATGATCAAAGTGCTGGCTCTTCTGCATGCCAAATATTTCCAAGAATATTTTTGTTAACATAAAATAATATGAAACTGTATGTCTTCCTTCTCAAAACTTGAAGCCAAGA
Organism: Petaurus breviceps papuanus; assembly: GCF_028583685.1. Taxonomy (NCBI): domain Eukaryota; kingdom Metazoa; phylum Chordata; class Mammalia; order Diprotodontia; family Petauridae; genus Petaurus; species Petaurus breviceps. The sequence continues at coordinate 15,645,873 of NW_027186349.1, forward strand.
GACCAGGATCTTTTATCTGTCTGGTTTTCATCATCTTTATACCTCATGGAGGTTTGGAAGAGTGAGCAATTAATTTGCTCCAATGAAGACAGTTCTCCCCAAATAGCCCTTAAAGACAAGACTTTTATTTAAATCTACATTCCAAGTAGGTATTTGATGTCCTTCATTCTTTGAAATTGGTACTGATATTTTGGGTAAAATTTTTGGTCTCCAAGGAAAATTGGGGTGGCCAGGTAGCACAGAGAGTAAGAGCACTGGCCCCAGTGTTGGGATGACCTGGGCATTGTATCTAGGCTCTGACACTTAGCACCCACCCAGAAACAACTGGCCGTGTAACCTTGAGCAAGTTACATAACCCCAATTACTTAGTGGTGGCCAGGTGGCTCAGCGAGTAAGAGCACCGGCCCCAGTGTCAGGATGACCTGGGGATCGGATATGGGCTCAGATACTTAGCACCACACCCAGAAATAACTGGCCATGTAACCTTGAGCAAGTTACTTAACTCCAATCGCTTTAAAAAAAAAGAATAAAAAAATCACAACTCATTCTAGTTACACCCAGCTCATATCATCTCTTTCCATTATTTGTGGTGACAATTGATTTTAACTCATGAGTCGAATCTCAAAAAAAACAAACAAAAAAAGAGACAACTCAACTCCTGGCCACCCACCAGGTAAATCCAGTGTTTCATATTCTCAAGTGGTCTAGTTGGAAGCCTGAGGAATGTGCCAATTGATACAGAGTTATATGGGAACAACTGTTCCCAACATGAAGTATACATGTACTAAAAATAAAAGAGGTAGAGTCATATCCATCGCTAGCTGGTCCTTCATAAATATCCTGACAGTATACTAATAGAGTATATCTACTAGCAATTACCTTCTTTATAGAAAGAAGATCTTGTAAGTATTTTAATTCCATGCTTATGACTCTCTTTGGTGATCTGAGTTTGAAAGAAATGCAGAGGATCCAGATAGGTAAAAATAAATAAATAAAAGGTTGTTGTGGTAGCAGGGTTTTATATAAATCATTGCTTTTATAATTCTTTTTTTTCTCCAAATGCTTTATTAACTTCTGATTAACAACATTCATTTAGGCCAGATTTTCAGTTACAAGTCTTCTCCCCGTCTCTCCCCCACCCACTGCCCCAAAACAGCAGTCCCACAGGATATTCCCTCCTCCAATCTGATCTCTCCCATATTTTCTCCCATACCCCTTTCGACTTTTCCAGTGCATCTCTATGCCCCAGTGCCTGTAAACCTCATTGCCTAATTACATGTAAAATAGTATTGATTATAGTATATATATATATATATATATATATATATATATATATATATATATATTTGAATATATGATTTTAAAACATTGAATTCCAGATTCATTCCCCTCCTATCCTGTCATCCACCCTTACTTGGAAGACAAGCAGTTCAGTATAGGTTGTACATGTGTGGCTAATGCAAAACAATAACATAGTAGATATATTGTAAAAGACTGACTATATTTCCCTCCCTCCTAGCCCACCTCCCACTTGTTCTATTCTCTGCTTTGATCCTGTCCCTTTTCAAAAGTGAGTGTTTCCAACTTCCCTCCCTCCCTTCCATCATCCCCACTCTCATCCCCTTCCCGCCCTAAACTACCGCAGGATGATATACCCTATTTAGTGTGTATTTCATTCCCTCCTCAAGCCAAATTCAATGGGAATAAGTTTGACACATTCCCTTTTGTCTTGCTATTCTTCCCTTCCATTATAACCATTTTCCTTTGCATCTTCTATATGAGATAGTTTACCCCATTATGTCTCTCCCCATCTCCTCTCATTATATTCCTCTCTCACCTCTTAATTTCACATTTTAAGTTTCATCCCTTCCTGTTAAATTCGTCCTGTGCTGTCCATCTATGTATATCTGTAAACATACATACACACACTCACATATATATTCATATGCCCATATACCCTCATGTAGAGACATATATATCTCTATTCCCTTCAACTACTGAGAAAAGTTTCATAAGTTACAATTATTGTTTTTTTCCATGTAGGAATGTTAATAGTTCAACTTTGATATGTTCCTTATGATTTCTTTTCCCTGTTTACCTTCTCATGCTTCGCTTGCTTCTTGTATCTGAATGTCAAATTTTCTATTCAATTCTGTTTTTTTCATCAAGAATGCTTGAAAGTGCTCTATTCCACTGAATGACCATATTTTCCCCTGGAACATGTTACTCAGTATTGCTGGGTGGGTGATTCTTGTTTTTAATCCCAGCTCCTTTGACATCCAGAATATCATATTCCAAGCCCTTTCATCCCTCAGTGTAGAAGCTGCCATATCCTGGGTTATCCTGATTGTGTTTCCACAATATTCAAATTGTTTCTTCCTGGCTGCTTGTAATATTATCTCATAAATCTTGGAATTCCAGAACTTGACTATAATATTACTAGAGTTTTCTTTTGGGGATCTTTTACAGGAGGTGATCGGTGGATTCTTTCAACCTCTATTTTGCCCACTGATTCTAAAACATCAGGGCAGTTTTCTTTGAGAACATCCTGGAGGATGATTTCTAGGTTCTTACTTTGATCATGGCTTTCATGTAGTCCAATAATTTTTAAATCATCTCTCCTGGATCTATTTTTCCAAGTCAATGGTTTTTCCCATGAGATATTTCACAATGCCTTATATTCTTTCATTTGTTTGGATCTGTTTAATAGCATCTTGATTTCTCATAAAGTCATTAGCTTCCATTTGCTCCAATCTAATTCTGAAGCAATGATTCTCCTCATTTAGCTTTTGAGATTCTTTTTCCATCTGGCAAATACAGCTTTTTAAGGCATTCTTCTCCTTATTGAGTTTTTAAGCCTCTTTTGCCATTTGAGTTAGTCTATTTTTAAGCTGTGATTTTTCTGTCAGGCTGTTGACTCATTTTGTAATTTTCTTGCCTAGTTCTTATTTCTCTTCCCAATTTTTCCTCCACTTCTCATATTTGCTTCTTAAGGTCCTCTTTGGCCTGTAACCAGCTTGTATTTTCCTTTGAATCTTTTGGTGCAGGAGTTCTTACTTCACTGTCTTCCTCCTGTTCCTGCTTTGCTCTTTTTTGTCCCAAAAATAGGACTCTAATGTTGGAATCATCTGTCTGCTTAGTTTCCTTTGCCTGGTCATGTCACCCCTCAATCACTTGACCCCTGGGCTTTTTGACACAGTAGGTTTCTGCCACCAGACAGGGTAGCTTTTGTCCCAAATGCTGGGGTTTTCTCAGCTGCCGAAGGTATTAGATGGGTGCCCTCTCTGAGTTCTCCACATGCTCTGGCAAGATGGACACATCCCAGGACCTCCACCCTAGACTGCAATCCAAATCCAAGAAGGTTTAAGCAATAGTGATTACCCCTCAGTCTGGTCCTTCGTCCCCCTACACTCTGCAGGCCTGGAGCTGAAGCTGCCACGTGGTGCTGGCTGGATGTACAGGCTTCTCAGTGGTTTCTTGCCCTGGGTGGCAAAAGCCATGTGCTCCCACTTACTGGGTCCCAAAGTCGAGACTGCACTGACCTCTCCCTTTGTCTTTCACATCTATGTGTTGATAAATCTGGAAACGGCCACAGCTGCTGCTGATCTGGACATCCTCTGGCTGGGGGCTGGTCAGACCCGCCCTGGGTCTAAAGCCTTGGCGTGGGGCTTGGCTAGGTTGCCAGAGTGTTATGCTGGCCAATTGCTGCTGGCCTGCAGGGCTGTCTTCAGCAGGAGGTTAGCTTCCCTGTGTCATTTTGTGGGTTCTGCAGCTCCAAAGTTTGTTTAGAGTCCCCTTTTTACATGGATTGGGGAAGGTGGAAGCTGGAGCAGCTGGGAGTTCCTGCTTCTACTCTGCTATCCTGACTGTGCCCCCCCTGTTTTTATAATTCTCCTACTAGCTAATTCATTTGGTTCTTCAACTCTGATTCTACTTTGAACCTTCCTAACTCATCTTCTTTTCCTACATTGGTCTAAATTATCTTGGTCTCAGCCATTCACCTTTCAATTAGTTTCTGCTACTCTTGAAGATACCTCCCATCATGTCTTCTTGGTTTATAAAACAGTTCCAAAAAGACTCCCTGGAGTCTAGAAGATTTTCATGTCTTTGTGGTTGTAAAATATTTCCCCAAATCAATGTCATAAAGGCCTCCTAGATGATCAGTGAATATGTATTGGTTGGTTTTTTGTTGTGCTGATGCTGTTTCTTTCTGTCTCTGAAACTACATTCTCCTGGCTTAGCACATTGTGTGAGAAAAACTTTGATGATCTCCTAGGTCCCTCCACCCCTACTATCTCCCCCTGCAAAAATAAAGCAACCTCTCACTTTAGACAATTCCCTAAATCACAGAATCTCTGAGATAGCATGGACTTCATAAAACATTTTTTCACTGAGTCCAACACATTTCAAATAGGAAACACCAAGAAATTCTGTTATGATGTATCTGACAAATTGCAGTCTAGTTTTGTTGGAAAATATGAATAAAAGGAAATTTTTTTTCCTTCCTGTGACACGCTATATTTGGACTCCTCTCAAAGTTATAAAGTTTTCATTTGCTTCTGCAGATGTAGGCTGTCTCCTCCTCATTCTTTTTGTGTCCATTTTTGTCCTTCGTGGGCAAAAAGAAGCAAATCTAATCTTTATAATAAATTGAAGAGCCATGCCCAAAATAATTTTAATATTCTGCAGCTTTAGAGAATGGCTCACTTTAAATTCTGGCAAGTTGAAATGACTGGAGCATATTTAGTGCCTTTGAACTTCCTGGAATATAAAATATATTATTTTTCAAAAATATTTTTCAGAATACATTTGGAAGATATTGAACATGGAGAATACTAATCACTAACCATGGACATATACATACACAAACATATACACAAAAAGATATTGATAATATACTGTAACAAAATGTTTTAATGCTGGTGCAGTTTTAACTTGTAAAATGCAGTATAATTTTGGGGACACTGTGCATCTTAAGATAAAGGATCAATGTTATTATAGTAGCCATTTCTGAGTCTGTTTTCCATATAATTACATTATCTACATGTTAGAGGTGATGTTGCTTTAGAAAAATCAACAGAAAATTTCAAGGTGATTTTACAAGAGGCATCACAGAATCTCCTCAGGGAGAACCTTAGAGGCCATCTACTACAATGCCTGCTTTAACAAAAAATCTCTAGCACAGCACACCCAAAAATCGGCCATCCAATTTTTGTTTGTAAACCTACAGAGAGGGAGGACCCACTATTTCCCAAGGAAGCCCTTTCCATTTTGACACAGAAATTGCTACAACGTGCTTGTATTGTTTGCCACTTCCTTGCATCCAGATTACATTTTTTCTTTGCAAATTCTAACTACTGTTCATTCATCACCTTTTACCTACACTATTATAACACTACTCAATCATTCTCCCTGAATTCAATCTCTTTCTTCTTCAAGTCTGTCCTCCAAAAAGCTGCTGAAGTGTGACTCAAAGTTGACGTATGATCAGGTCACCTCTGCTTTCCTCAAGAAGGCTCCCATTTAGACCAAAGTTACTTAAACTGGTCTATGTCAAATAGACACACATACACAATTATAATTAATATAGCATATGTTATATGAATATAATATATTATACATAAAACTATTTTAATATAATTGATTTATATGTATTTCATTATATTCATTTGAAAACATTATTTTGAGGAGTCTAAACTTTACCACTCACCAAAGGGTTAGATGGAACAACAAATATTAAAAAAGATACCTCCTATAATAATCTGTATCCTAAGCATATATAAAAATTGTATGCATCTTTGAAATATATAATAGATATTACTGTTCCACATACCCACTTGATATAAATATAAATCAAGGTTATAAAACCAAGCACACAAGGAAGGAAACCTATGATCATTAAAGGCATATGCCACAGTTATGGAGACTTCTCACCTCCTATAGTGAAGATGGACTCCATGTAGATAATATTGTCTGACAGGTATTCCTAGTTATGTAAGACATTGTGCTGAATGCATCAGGGCCAAGAACAAGTCAGAACCCTTTTTATTATATCCAAGACTCAATGGCAAATACACAGTATCAGAGAGGTAAAGGAAGATAACATTCTATGTGGTTCTCAGTGGAGGATATCTAGTATGGTGTAATGTAATGCCAAGGAAAGGCAACTTCCCAAGGTTCAAAATACCAGCATAGGTGCTCTCCATTTTACTCAGTGACAAACCAAGAACAGAGAAGATCAAAACATGACATCATTCAAAATACAGCATTTACTAAGTGTGATTAAATAATCTCCAAGTACTACCCCACCCAAGGACCTTACATTTATTCAATCATTTACAAAGCCCCTGTTCTAAATACTACTCCACCCCTAGTCTGTACCTTCATTTAGTTCATCACAAAACCCCTCTTCTCAAATGGAGATTAGTTTCCAAACATAAGTAAAGTACATTCATTTGTTCAACCATAGAACACAAAAAGGTCAAAAGTTCCCCACCCCTGGATCACAATTGAATCTACCCCAGAGTTACATCAAGTTTAAGCACAGCACTTAATACCCAAATGGAGGTCTTTTCTTCATCTTGAGAGGAGGCAAGTTCTCAGCAATCTTAGTTCCTGGGGAGACAAGTCTTAGCAAGGCCACAAGATACATTGCTAGTCTCTTCATTAATTCATCCTCTGTCTGCAGAACAGTCCTAGAACCCCTTAAAACATTAGCAAAACCCTCTCCCAGGATTTCTGTAAACATACAACAAGAAAATCCTTCTTCAGGGCTTCTGAACTAACAGAAAGATTCCCAGACCACTGCAACAACAGCACTGTCCTTCAGCAGTGGACAGTATTCAATCTCTGTCTGCAGGACAGTCTCAGGAGCTCTTAGCCAACAGCCAGGTTCCAGGACTTCTTCAACAAAAGGACTGTCTTTCACCAGTGGACAAATCTGGCAAAACAACATCAAAACAGACAGACAAAGTACCAGCAAAACAGCCATGTCTCCTCAATCCTTGGAAGCTCCAGGGGCAGGTCTCAAAAGTCCAGGGCAATTCAAAGTGGCCCTCAGCAATCCTCTCAGTCTCTCTCTGCCTCCATGAGGGTGCTGCTTCCAAAAAGTTCTTCTGCCTCTCTCTTGTGCCTCTCCTAATCTACGTCACCACCTTCTCCCAGTTCAGGACTCTCTTTTCACATCAACAAGTGCTTCCCACAGGTGGGATTAACAAGCTCTGGGTTTTAACACAATCAAATTGAAAACCAAGCCAATACAGGGGGATCTTTATATTCCATTACTATCACATATGGCATAATCAATAATCATGAAGGATAAAAGTATATGGATATTTTTCAATGTGGTGCATCCATTTCAGTGAGATCACAACATTGTACATTAAAATTTAGTATAACTTTGATCATTTGCTAAATAACCAAAAATAATCAATATATAGTTAAACAGAATCTTGGACATTAATTAGTAGCACTTGTGAGTGTGGGGGAAGGAGAGATCATTCTGAACATTATAGAGTCATAGAACAGAGTAACAAGCCTTCATAAATAACATAGTGTTTATTTCTGAGGATTAGTTAGATTTAGCTACATTTGTGCATTGTGGTCTGATTTCCCACAGTTTTTGTTGCATGATTACATTCCAATAAGATCTTTAGAAAAATATGGTTAACATATACATTACTTTTATAACTGTTACCTTTACCTGTTTTGCATTTATAATTACTGTATTAATAAATTACCTTTATAGAGAAGGAAATCTTAGCCATAATGAGTGAAGGCCAGGGGCAATGTTTTAAGAGCAACTAAATCCTTCCATTAAGAAGTGGCTTCAGTTACTAAAAAAATTACAAATGTAAGAACCAGGCCATGTTGCAAATCCCTGGCTCACTCAGGCATGAAGGAGCACGGGAATAAGGGCCAATTATGTCTGTAATGTTACCTCTTTGGTAATATCTAGAGACAACAAGAATAGTTCACTTCTAAGTGAGACTCTTGAATTCATTCCTAATGAATTTGCTTCAGCCTATAAGGTACTCTCAGTACAGAAGTTAACTAATTGGCTTTAATCATGTGTTCATTACTTCACCAATGTCCTTGAGCATGTCTCAAGAAAAACCCATTTCTAAGGTTTTATTTATAGAAGGCTTTCAGTAGACAATAAAAGTCAACATCTGAGTTTGTCCCTTTGGTTTATGATGCATGGATCTTAACAACTATGGGACTGGGATTTGATGACAACATTGGAACTTCTATCCTACTTCCTTGTCTTGCCAAGGGAAAAAAGCTGACATGTGTAAGGGAAAAAAATACTACACACACACACACACACACACACACATATATATATATATGTGTATATATATATATATATATATATATATATGTATACGTATATAGTATGTATTTTTTTTTCCTGAGCCATGGACCCACCTCTTCTCTAATCATAGTGTGAACATCCCTTAATGGTTATGGAAAATTTTGAATTAATCCACAATTTAAGGTTCCCTTGTGAGGAAGAACTTTAGTTTTTTCCAAGTAGTCAAGTTAAAGTTTGATTGCAAACCTAAATGTGGAGACATATGCTAAAAATTAGTTTAAAAAGGACCTTTGACTGGATAGCTGGTTGTGGGTAGATTTGCTATTATTTGTTTTGTTTTATAGATAAGTTCTGTTTCCTTTGGAAAGCACACTTACATGTGCAGGGTACATGATTTTATATAACCAGTTTCAGTTTCATGAGGGGGACAGCAAGCGATGGTAAATTCATGGATTTCTGTGGTCATAGCTTTGTTATTTTAATCTTACTATCCTTCATTTTGGGAATCAGGCTGATGTATATTATTGTAACCCTACTACTGATTCATTTTTGTAATATGATTATAACTGTGTTGCTTTAATCCTATTATCATTGCAACATGGATAAGCCAGCTATTATGATAGCACCAAAGGGAAATTATGCCCTGGATAGTGCTTAATGATACCATACTGACATCAGTCTATAATCCCTTATATTCCTATAAGAGGTTATTTTTTTTGGGGGGGGGAGGTTATAGTTCCATTTAATGTTGTTGGAAGTCATAGAATGTTTGTATTGGGTTGAATTGTTGAGATGACATTCACCTGTAAAAGTGTAGTTGACTAAATTGGAACTCACAATGCTCTCAGGAAATGAATTTGATCAGATTCTTATTAATAGTTTTACATAAACACATGTGCACATATGTTTCTATTAATAAATGTACACATTGTGCACATGTGAATAAATACATTATAGATATATGTATATACATGCAAATATGCATCTGTATATAGATAATACAAATATGTACTCTATATATATGTACATTAGATTGCCTTCCATTATCTTCATTAATGTTAAATATGAGACAATATACATGTAGTTTATACTGTGTGGTATAACAGATAAACACTGACTTGGGATCTCTGAGACAATTTACTATAATACTCACTTATTGGATTTTTACACTCCCTTATGGAAGTTAATACAAATTTCAATTTTGTGGCAAAGAGTTGCTAAAGGGTTAACCTACAAGAAAAGTGGCAAGAGCTAGGAGTGTAGGGGAGATTTAGAATATGCTTCACACATGCCAGAGTTTTAGAACTTAATGTTGTTACTGACATACGTTTAGGACTGACCAGTCTTATCTTTATCTTCTTTATCTTGACAATCTTTTTTTAGAAATATAGCTGAAAAGAAAATATGTGTTTTGAGCCAAGAAATAATCAAGATTCTACACAGAAGCATAGGTGGGGAGGAATGATGGTGCTACCTTTTAGAAACTGAAAAAAATTAAAAAAATAAATTTGAAATAAGTACAGGGTACTTATGAGAAGAAAAAGAAATATAATTGCCAAGAAAATAGACAAATATGCTCACTAAAATTGGGCTTAAGAAATATAGGATTATGACAATATATTCCAATGTTATTTTAAGACAAAATAAAAGCAGGGAATTTGGGATCCTTGTTTAAGTAGCATTTTTTGCATGTGTTCGAGAGGCACAGGGAGAATTCTGCCATATTAAGAAATTGTTTTATATATATACATATATATATATATACACACACACACAAGTACACACATATACATAATATATGTATACACACACATATATATTTATATACACACATACTCTAGCTTCCAGCAAAGTTTGACTAATGCCCTTTCTCATCTCCATATCTTTGCCTACATCATCTTCTTTACTTGAAATATACCTTTTGTAGCAGCAAGCACCCTAGCATACCCAAGTTGGCTGCCAACACAGGTTTTTAGATCTGCTTTTCTAAAGGAAAGCAACTCCAAATGGGTTAACAACTTTGCTTTAATCAAACATATGCCATTTACATAGTTCATGGGGAGAAGCTCAGCACCCCAAACTTCAGAGAATACAAATAAATTACAAGCAGAAGTTACATGTAGAGAGAGATCAGCAGACAAGCTTCCAGCTGTCTGACCATTACATCCATACCTAGTCAGTTATCAGAGAGGGAAGCACCAACATCTGGGTTTTCAAAGCTGGGAGGCTCAATGGCTACTCAGAGTCTCATCTGGTCAAATCACACAACTCTTCTCAAAGTGAGCCCCAAAAGAAAACCTCACATCAGGGAAGGCCTAGATGTAGGGAAGATCTTCAGATTCCCATTGCCATAACACTCTTCTTTCCTCATTCTCATTCCAAAAAATCATCCATTCCTTCGTCTCAATATCATTGTCATCTCTACTATGAAATTTTCATTGTGTTCCCAACTGAAAGAAATACAACCCTCATCCATAACTTGACAATCCTTTGAGTCTTTTTTCTTCACAAACATGTGATTTCATTGTTATGAAGAGCTTCCCAGTAGGGAAAATTCACCTAGAATTCACAAATAAGAATTGCTGAACAAATTTCCCCCATAGGCCCACCCACAGGCACCTGGCAATGGTAGCACCCCCATACTAATTCTGCGGCTTTTTGACAATTTCCCTTAGCCATACGAGGCAGCCTGGCAATGGCTTCTTCTGGTCTTTCCCCACAGCTACTGAAGACTCAGAAAAGATTGTTCTCAACCACAGAGACCTTAGCATTGTCTTATGGTTCAATATCAGAAATTTATCTGATGTTATCAGTGGAAATAAAAAGAAAATGAAAAAAGAGTTAGAGAAACAAGTTCAGGTTCTTCTTCAGAAACCTACTAGACATGTGATCCTGAGCTAGGCACTTACCCCTCTGTCTACTTTAGTTTTTTCATACATAAAATCGGGGTAATAACAACAACCATCTTTTAGGGTTGTAATGAGAATAAAATGAGATACTTTTTAAATCATTTGAAAAGCTTAAAGTGCTATTTACATGCTGTTAATATTTTTATAACTATTATTGTTATTATTATCTGCTCCACTGCTCTACTTGAAGAACCAATAAAAGTTTTCTTTAAATTGCTAGCTGACATTATTTTCTTCCTATTACAATGTGTGCTCCCTGAGAGCAAGCATTTTCTTACTTTGCATAGTGCTTTTTATTTAATAAATGTGTTTTGTGTTCATTCATTCACTTACTCATCTACTTGTAAAGACAATTTTTAACAATCATTGTTAAATTTGTTTTTTTCCAGTCACATGTAAAGACATTTTTTATGTTCATTTTAAAATTTATTTTAGTAGTTTATAATTCATCTACAAATGCCTATAACCACCAGATTTGCAACTTTCTATCTAAGAGAGTTCCCTAGAAGACTGAGAAGTAAAGAGATTTGCCTAGGTTCCCACAAGCACTATATGTCAGAGACAAGACTTGACTCTTCCTCAAACCGTGATGCCATGCTACCTTATTTGTTTCTCTATTTTATTCTACAATCAGATTATAAGGTCTTTAAAATCAAAGACAATTCTGAATTTTATAGCACAATGTACTTACTGAGAAGTAATAAGTATATATGATGCTGAATGAAATTGAAGATAATTTAAAGCATATCTTCCATATTCTTTAATTCAGAAATAAGGAAGCATTATGAAAAATACACATCCATGTATGTATGGACATATTTCTTAAATGTACCTATATGCATATATTTGTATATAAATATGGATATGAAACCATGAATGTTACTTACACATAATAAAGATAAAGAAAAATGTGTCCATAATTGGGCATCATTTGCGACAAAATACATTAGGTAGCATATGGATTGAGCACTGGGCTTGGAGTCAGGAAGACCTGAGTTAAAATTGGGACTGAGACAACTACTTAGCTTTGTGACCATGGACATTTAACTTCTCTTAGCAGCACTTTCTTCAACTATAAAATGGGGGTAATACAGCACCTAGTTTCCTGAGGTTATGAGAATCAAATAAGGTTAAATATTTGTAAAGCTATTAACATAGTCCCTGGACCATTGTAGGCACTCTTTAAATGTTACTGATTCGTATTAGTGTTATTGTAATCAGTAACAATAAATGAAAATTCTCTTCATTTATTGACAGCCCCTTGAAATAACAAACATAGAAAATGTTATTGTTTTGCCAGAGCCAGGCAGAGTCAGGAAATGCCCCAGAGATCTCTACAGTGCCTGAGTCTCCTGTAAAATACCCACAGACACCCCTCTGTTGACATTAAAACTGATTATAGAAGGAACAAATTTAATCTTGTCAGGTTAGCTTAATCTTTTTCAAGAGACCTGCAACATGTAGAAAATACCCACTCACTCAAGTAAAGAGTCATCTACTGAACAAAAGTATCTAGTGAGTGATTCCTGTGAACACATGCACACTATAATGACAGCCCTGACTGAAAATAGTCTTTTAATTCCTGAGGGTATTGAGCATAAAACAGTATTGACCACTTGCCTTTGTATTACTTTTGAAACTGATAGGAGGAATTGTATGAACCGCTACTTCTCATGTTTAAAACCCTAACACAAATGAAATTTTACCTACTGAAGAGTTCAACTTTCTAAGAATAGCTCTTACTTGTCCAGGTAGAAAAGAGGAAAGAGACCCTGTAGACAGATATATAGAAATAAAGAACCATTTGGGTATTAAAATTGGAAGAGATATTAGCACCTAGATTACTCATTTTTCCAAGAAAATTGAGATCCAGAAAAGTTGTGCCTTGTTCACAATCACAAAGCTGACCAGTTGTAGAACCAAGAATTCCATCCAATCCTCCTCTCACTATATTATACTGCATACTTAGAGGAGACTTAGAATAGCTCTCAAGCAGTTATCAGTACTATTATCATTTGATCATTTTTATATTTCAATGATACTTTATAGTTTACAAAGAATTTCTGCAAATATTACTTTACTTAAGTCGATGATTAACAAGAAGGCATCATTGGTTATAATAGATGCTTTGCACTAATGAAGAAACTGAAATTTAGAGAAATTAAGTGATTTTTTCCAGGTTCGAATCCCGAGAAAAAGGTAAAATCAAAACTAGGCTACAGATCTCTTTAAGAGTCTAGTGCATTATCAACTATTCTCTTTTATATCATTGTCGTCTCTATGAATATGTAGAATTTGAGTATTTAAAAAGTCCATAATTCCAGAATTAAAAGATTTCAATTTTAGATCATAGTCTACCCTGAGTCTATGCCAGTTTCTTCCCAAATTAACTCATAGCTGATGGAAGTAATGGAATCAGATTTTTAACAAGAAAAGTGGAAAGAGGAGAGGACCTGGATATCATATTGCTCCACTTGCAAGGACATCAAGTATGTGATAACTGAGGTGTTTTCCAGGTTTTGTTCATCAATTCCTTTTATAAAGACTTTGTACCCTTCAAAATACCTTACTGAATGACAATAAGCTATGGTAAAGTCTATTCTTTTTATCTATTTACTGTCAACAGATTGTTTAAATAGTTAAGGTTAGAGATGCTTTAGTTGAAGTGGAAACAATGTAAACTGGAAGTGACAGCCCATTAGTTTGAATTTTGTCTCTAAGACTAACCGCCTACATGAACTTAGGTAAGTTTTGGTGCATTCTGATTTTGGTTGGTTCTAATTTCCTCATCTCTGAAAGAGGGCCAACTAAAAATCCTCTGACATCACTTCCAATTTTCTTTTATTCTTTTTTATTAGTCTAATATAGCACTGACTTTGATGTGTACTCTAACAAGTCAGTCAACAAAAAGATTATGAAATAAACCTTCCTTGGGTTACCAGATATTTCCTCTACAGGAAATTTTCATTTTATCTAAATTAAACTAATAAAATTAACTGAAAGCTAAATACAATTAATTTTATGTCATGCTTAAGCTATATGTTTCATTTTTGGTGCTGTTAAATGGTATTGACCATGTCCTTTTTCTCCTAAAAGATTTCTTGAAGAAAGTATTCATGACATGTATACATATGACTTCAGGATAGTCAATAAGCCTTTTAGACTCATATCTCAACCCTGTTTTCCATCATATTCCCCCATGCCATTCATATTCCCCATTCATTGCTCACCTTTGTTTTGAGGTCATCAAATATGAAAATATAATTTGCTTTAATTTGTCAGGGTTTATCCTGTTCTTTATAGAATTTCTCTACCTCCTCATTCTCTGCAACAGATTTTCCAAATCAATCAATTAACAAGCCTATGGTAAGCACACATTGAAATTATTTCATAGGCTTTTTCAGTCACTTTTCATGAGCATTAGAAAATGTGTTGATCAAATGCAAAATGAAATCATATATATATATATATTTTTACCCTTGAACGCATAATAAAATAAACTCTGTCTTCTCCTTCATTTATCTTTCCATAGAGGAGTTGGCTTCCTTTTCTTTCAGATGCAAATTCCTTTGTCTTCTCTTTTTGTTTTGTTTGGTTTCATTTTGAAATCAAATTTGATGTGATTTATTTCTTCCAGTCATGTACCCACATGGTGACTGGCTAAGGACTTTACATCTAAAGTACCAACAGCTAGGGTAATTTTTATAGAGGATCTAAAAATGGGACCATCTGCTCCCTTGTCTGCTATCCTTCTGCATTAGCACAGAAATATAAGGGACTTCATGCAGTTTATGGATACAGTTTGTTTGTCTTTGGGTTGCTAAGATGGAAGAATGAAAGTCACAATTATCCATAAAAATGAATTTGCTTAACTTGAAAGTGTTTCTGGAGTCTTACTTTATAAGTGAGAGAGATATTCCATCTCCATAATTCAAATTCCTCTTGCTTTTTTGGCAGGGAGTACAAACTTGTCATTTCATTTTAGCACAGTGTCTGGCATGTAGTAGGAACTTACTAAATGTTAGTTAATTAACTGACTGACTGATGTGAAGATCTCCTGGCATGGAAATTTCTGTCACTGATATAGATCAAGAATTTGTTAGTTACAGTTATAGAGAACAGACCTGAAAAAAAGAGAATTCAAGTAATTTACTCTTAGTTTTCCAATTAATCTTTGTCAAAAGAAAATGAATCCATGTTTTCTTAAAGGTCAGGTCTCCAACATCCTCAAGCTTATAAGTTTAAGTTTAAAGGTTAATAATTTTTTAATGTTTTTACTTTGTTTCCTATATATATATATATATATATATGTGTGTGTGTGTGTGTGTGTGTGTGTGTGTGTGTGTATAAAGATATTGTATATCTAAATATTATTGGTAGATTTTAGCAAATGAAAGGCTCTTGGTGCTGAGAATTTGACCAATGTGAGGACACAGGTGTCCTTAAAACAACATTAGCTTTCCTCACAGACTTGACTCTTTTGCCTTACTGTATGTTTCATTAAGATAGGCCACACTCTTTATGACTCAGAATTAATTGAACCAGAACTGAAGATTCTTTACTTCACAAAGATTCATACATATGGCTGTTAATAATTCCCCATGTAACAACTTAACAATATAGACACATGTAGTTACTTTTGTTCAACTCTGACTTTAGTATGACTGTTTTACCTTGCTGATAGCATACTTTTGAGAGATAGGAGATATTTTTAAATTTATTGTCAGTTCATTTTTCAAAGAAACCTGCTGTAAAATTAGTCATTCTGAGAATTTTTTTAATCAAAAAATGAAAAAAAAGATTAAAGGCTTATTTATCAATGTGTATGGACATTTACTCTGAAAATTATATATATACATATATATACATATATATATATACATATATATACAATATTCAAGAGAAATTAGTCCCTTCTACTGTTTTGAAATATTTATTTTTCATCATTTCATAGGTAATAGTTTGCAATACATCATTATCTTTTCCCCTTCTTTCTACCTTGACGAAAGACTTCACCATGAATCATGTGCATAGAAATGAACAATTAACTTTTCAGTCAGAGAAATACTTCAAAACCAGCAAGGTGAAGAGTAGTGAACTAATTTGTCTATTTCTGCTTGATTCACCCCATAATTCCTAGGAAAGCAAAAAGCATGATATCATATCCATATTTACCTCTTCAGTCAAGCTTATGTGGAATGGGAGGAGTCAACACCATTTCTCAATTCTCATCAAAATTCCTTTCACTCTCTGTTCTCCCGAAGCTCAAGTATTTTCTTCATTGTATACCCACCTCTGGTTTGGAAGAATAAATTTGTCGTTCCTTTTTTTCACTCCTGTTCTTGGTGTTGTTTAAGTTGTAGTTATTTCAGTCCTACTGTTGTTGCTGCTGCTATCATTGCTATTGTCATTGATTTTGATTTCTTGGTGTTGTTAGAAAAAAGGGTTTCCTTTCCACAAAACTCTTCCTAAATAAATTTTGATGGAAGGATTTTTGAATGTATAATTTTGAAGTCTAGGGGATGAAAATGGCTCTCCTTACTCAGAAGGGCATGCTGACTTCATAGATTTAAGAGGTGGCCAGAAAACATGGCTTCTCAATGTTGAAGTAGGACCACAAATATTTGCTTTTGACCTCCCTTTCCTCCTTAAGATATCTCTTCAGGAAGTAGATCTGGGGAGAGAAATAGAAAAAGCAACATTTTGAACTAAGTAATATACTACAGATAAACCAGAATTAATTTCTTCTTTAGAATAAAGTGGGCAAGTGAATCAATTTTTTGGATAATTTACCCTTATCAATTTTCCCCTGAGATTTTTTGTGTACATTCCCTTTATCCATTATATAATTTATAAGCTACATGAGAGAAGAGGATATGATACACAGCATGGGTCCTACAATTTTGAAAGTAAAAGTACTAAAAGTTATTTAAAACTATACTAAGTCTTCTTTGGCATGCTTTATTATAATCCTCATGGCAGAGTAATGAAGTTGGAAGCATCTTTAGTAACTATATGCTATAATAACTATCTGAAAAATAATCAACTAAAAACAGAATCTACATCTGTTATTCCAGCTCTCCCATGAAAACTGATATTCAGGAGTATGCTACCATCTAATCTAGCTAATCCTACTTTGGGGTAGATAAATATTATTTTTTCTTTGTATCAGGATAAATTTTTCCTCTTTGAAGCTTGACTCTGCTGCCCTTTCTGCCATCATGGCCCAAAAGTACAATTAATGATGCTCTTCGAAATTTTTAAAGGCAGTTATATCCCCTCCTCCAAACTTTCCTTCTTCAGGTTAAACAACACCACTTCTTTCACCTTGACTCTCATATGGTATGCCATAAAGATCCTTTATTGACCTAGTTTCCTTTCTAAGAATGATCTCCATCAAGGTTCTTCCAAATGTGTGACATTGAAAGTGAATTCCTCTAAGATGATAAGCACTGTGTTTTATAACTATCAGCTAGCATTATGTGCAGTGGTAATAACCTAGAAGCCTTCCCTGTAAGATCAGTGATGAAGCATCATCACAGCTATTATTCAATATTGTACTGCAAATGTTAGCTTTCATAATAGAGAAGAAAAAATAAATCAAAGGACTTAGAAT
Organism: Petaurus breviceps papuanus; assembly: GCF_028583685.1. Lineage (NCBI taxonomy): Eukaryota > Metazoa > Chordata > Mammalia > Diprotodontia > Petauridae > Petaurus > Petaurus breviceps. Next base: position 15,663,715 of record NW_027186349.1, read on the forward strand.
TGGCAATGAGAAAACATAACTATCACTCTTTTCAGATGATATGATTGTATTTTAGAGAATCCTAGAGAATCAACTAAAAAACCTACTTGAACATTAACAACTTTTGCAAAGTTGCAGGATATAAAATAAATCAATATAAATCACCAGAATTTCTATAAATAACCAAAAAAGTCCAGCTGCAAAAGAAAGAAAAGAAAATTCCATTTAGAAGAACTGTATATAACATAAAATATTTGGGAGTCTATATGCCAAATCAAACCCAGGAACTATGTAAAGACAATTACAGAACACTTTTCACAAAAATAAAGTCAGTTCTAAACAACTGGAAATTCCAAGGCCAAAACAGATGTAATGAGGGCCCTCTCCAATAAGTAGCATGTGTAGGTCAAGGTGGCTCAAAGTAAGATAGAATATACATATTTGTCCTGTTTTCCTCAACCATTCTTCAAGGAAGACTTTATTTCCTTGCAGGCGGAGATGCTGGAGGTGGAGCGCAGAAGCTTGGCCACTCTGCTCTCCTCAGAGGGAGAAAATATCAGTCTAGAATTATATTTGTGATCTCCCCTATATATTATTAGTTAAGAAGATGTGCCTTTCAGGTTCAAATTGAATTCTGACTGCTTTTTAAAAATATTATTGGGAAAAGCAAGACCTCAAAGTTTATACTCAAGGATAAATTTCTGTCCCACCAAATACCAGTTTCACAATGAATACACATGATAATTAGCAAAGAAATTCATTTATTGAAGCTCAAAGCAAAACAGAATAAGAGACAGTATACAGAGGACTATACAGAGCAGACAACACTTAAAGGAGTTCTCCCATTGGCAATAAAAAAACTCAGTTCAATGAAGAGAGGGCATCCTTTATCTCACCAAAAGGGAAGCTCTCTAAATTCACTAAAATAGCAAGATAGACATAGGGACAAGATGGAAAATTCTAGCTCCTCTCATGTTGACTTCTTCCCAGAGTCTTCATTTCCCTCAATAATCTGAAGTGTGTTAGCATTCTCCATCTTCTCTTTTGAAGCTAAAAGCCAAAAGCACATGAAGCAACTGCAAAGACTAAAAATAGAGAGACCTAAAGAAACTCAAAGAGAGATTCTAAGACCAATTATGTTGTGCCCCTTACACAAGCATGAAGTGTGTCCCATACCAGTAGACTTTAGGACTAGAATGCATAAAGAAGCAAAAAATAGGTTCTCTCTTTAGAGCACTGACAAGTTTGCTTGAATTGCTTCGTGCAGGTAAAGATTTAGTGGAATTGAATTTTCTTCAATATAGATGATTTTCTTCATTTCCTATTTTATTTTTCTTTATAATATTAAAGACACAGTCAAGTCACCCCAAAAAGAATTTATTAAGTACGTATTTTATGACAAACATTATGTTAAGAGTTAGGAGCAAAAACTAAGCAGGAAAACAAAAGATAATATCTGCCCTCCAACAGTTTATAGTTTTGTGGGGAAAACAACACATTAAAAGGAAGCTGGAAAGAGGTGAAGTATCAAGGTGGGGTCATAACAGAGAAAGCAAAGAGAGTCAGAATTGCAGCCTGGAGAGGAAAAAGACATGGCTGGCCTGAATACTTGTTTGGTCCTTTTTCAGTCATGTCTGGTTCTTTGTGACTTCTTTTGGGGTTTTCTTGACAAAGATACTGGAATGCTTTGCCACTTCCTTCCCCATCTCATTTTACAGATTAGGCAATTGAGGCTATTAGGATTGAATGACTTGCCCAGGGAAGCTGAATTTGAACTCATGTCTTCCAGACTACAGGGCTGATACTCTATGCGTTGTGCCACCTAAGTACCTTTAGTGCATTTTGTGGATTACAAGTTTTGGTAGAAACAAGCCAGTCAGAGTAAGAGGATCCAGGAACTTAAAGTACCTGCACTGTGAGAAGTCCTACAGTGAAATAAATTTCGAGAGTGAAGATGATTCTTTCCTATAAGAAAGGTGAAGGAATAAGAATTGCAGTCTGAAGAGGAATCTCAACTCTACAAACTAATTTGAATTTTCAATAAAATAATTCTTTGCTTTATAGTACTATTAATTAAATTTTCCATAGCAACAAAGAAATTATTTTAATGGAGCCTAATTCACGTTCTAAATTTCAAACAATCCCTATGCATAATGCATCATATTTTTTTACCTAATGATAATACCTCATGAGTGTCCTTTTGAAGGTTATTGCCAAAACATCTAAGGAAAGGGAGGTTTTCATTTATTTTCTTTTTTGTGCTTCATAGATTTCAATTAAGTACAATAGTGAAGATGACAGAGTTACTGGTATCTATTTATTTTGGTAAAATAAGAGATAATTTCTGTAAACATCTTATTAACTGTGTTATACTTTATCTAAATATTTGTACTTCTTGGTCATCCTCATCACAAAGGAAAAATCACCACCGAGATATACAAATATAGTTATTCCCTTTTCATGGAAGGAAAATTACATATTTAACTTTGATTTATCTTTTAAAAAGACTAGAATAGACTGAAATTGGAATACATATAGGGGATATGCAAATTTTAAAAGTTCATCCTGCTAGAACGATACATACTCTCACCAGAATATTGCCTTTTAACTCAATTAAGGATCTTTATAAAAGGTATCATTATCTGATTTCCTGGTGCAGAGATTTTGAGCTCACTTATCTTTCCAAGTAGCAGTACTTGATTTAAAATATTCCTCAGAAAATATCAGATTTCCTGAAGGGTCCAGATCTGATTATGAAAATGTTTACCTATGTAACCACTACTTAGGCTGACTACATATGGACGCAAACTGTAAAGGAAGCCCTGGTAATATTTGAGTTTATTATTGTTGTTTTTTGTTGTCATGAAGTTCACTTCAATTTTGTCCCACTCTCTGTGACCCTGTCTGGCATTGATACTGCAGTCTCTTGTCATTCCCTTCTCCAGTTCATTTTACAGAAGAGGAAGTGAGGCAAAGAAGGTTAAGTGACAAGCCCAGGGACAAACAACTAGAAAGTGTCTAAGGCCAAATTTGAACTCAAGTATTTCAGACTCCAGGTTCTGCACTCTATCTACTTCACCACCTAGCTGTCCTGTTTCATTATTAAATGTTACCTAAAAGGATAACATGCTTTGAAATTTCCTTGTAATACACACATTCATACATAGGCCTGCTATAGCTATCAGGAATATCTATATATCTGTGTATCTATCTGTCTTTCTGTCTATTGATCTTATCTATCTATCTATCTATCTATCTATCTATCTATCTATCTATCTATCT
>NW_027186349.1:15666985-15682846 GCF_028583685.1 Petaurus breviceps papuanus
TCTATCTATCTATCTATCTATCTATCTATCTATCTATCTATCTATCTGTCATCTATCTGCAACAAATGTAAGCAGACAAATATTCAAAGACTAGCTTGTGACTTGTACATATGATGCATTCTTTAGAGTTTCCAATGGAGCTAATGTCCATATTAAGTACATAAGAAATACCATCTCTAATTGGCAAGCAAAGTTATTGAGATATAACACTGACCTCTGTGATTTTGCTTTGTTTTGAAGTTTACTTATCTTCAAAATAGATGTAATTCACATGGAGGATGTTACATTATTCAATTTATCAATGACTTATGAAAGTAAGTTCAGTTGCATTAGAATATTTTCTCTTATTTCCTCTCTCTTTCATTATTGATATTAAAAATAAAAGAATCACAAAATTACTTCTAAATTAGAAAATACCTCAGTGGCTATCTGGCCCAAAATATTAAAAAAAAAAGAAATATCCATTATTACATAAAGCAATTGCTTAAAGACCTACACTACCTTTTGCCACTTCCCAATCCAATCTTGGACTGCAGTAATTGTTAGGAAATTTTTATGACATAAAGACTATATTTGTCTCTGTGCAGCTTTACCCTACTGCTCCTGGTTTCCTCCCCTCCCCTCCCCTTTCCCCAGACCAAAATAACTCATGCCAGTGCATTTCCTTCTCAATCTGTTCTTTTTAATATCTAAAACCCCCAATTTGTTCAACCAGTCCTTATGAGATATGAACTGAAAGACCATCACCATCTTCTTTTTTCCCTTGACCTTTGCCCTCTTCAGCTTCCCAATGTCCTTGATTAACTTTGGAACAGAGAACTAAATATAGTTCTTGCATCTGAGAGAGTACAAGTAGAAATTTCATCTTCTTATTCCTAAAAAAAGGAAGAGCCTCTTTACCTGTAATTTGTGATTGCATTATTTTTCTAGGTTCTATTTCACCTTGTCATGTCATTTTGAATTTATTTCTCATTAAAACCATTTATTATATAAAGTTTTTAAAGTTAAATAATATGAAATGATGATCCATGGAATCATATACAATCTCATTTTATATTTGATGTATATCTGAGTGTCCCTTGATTGGTATTTGAGTTCAAATAACAATATACTTGAAAAGGATATATTTGTAAGGTAACTTGGAGGCAGAGGCTCTATTTTGTGAAGAATAAAAAAAAACTTAATATAGTGAATGACACTTAAGATTTGAAGGAAATTGGAGATACTTCAAAAAAAACTTTGGTTAAGTGCATTATAGGAACAGTTTGGCTACACCATAAAGACAATTTCTGGACCTTTTAAAATGAAGTTTTAAATTAGTTTGCTATGCATCCACTTCATTCTGTGGGTGTACATGTTTCTCATTTTTTATCTTCAGAATATCATGTTTCCCTTTCTTCCAGGACTGACTTCTCCTTTCCACATTTTATAGCATCCTCCCTATTCTTCCTATGAAGAATCTTAAAATCTGTTCTCCTTAAATCTAAGATGTGTGTAATACTGTTTCTACCATTTCTCTATCACAAATTGTTCAGTGGAATAATCATTTCTTCCCAAACACCCACTAATTTACAATTGAACAATGCATTTATCATCGTTAGGGAGAATAAGGTCTATCATAGAATTGCCTATTAAATGATGGGATCATGACAAGGAAAAATTAGTTGTTGGTTGTGCTGCTTTAGACAGAAGGAAAATTTTAACTGTGTCTTGATCACTTCTACATCAAATTTCTCTTCATGGCCTTTGATCTGTTTAATTAACTTTTCAGTTTTTCCTCTTTTTGTACTGTTCATCTGTAGTAATACTATGATGACAAAATAGTTTTTGTTTCTCCGTTCATAAGTCTTTATCAAAATACTCTCTGTTATGTTGCCTATTTTCTTTTTTTTAATTTTTTTTAAATTTTTTTTTAAAGCATTCGGGGTTAAGTAACTTGCTCAAGGTTACACGGCCAGGTGTTTCTGGGTGGGTGCTGAGTGTCTGAGACCGGGATTCGATCTCCAGGTCTTCTCAACACTGGAGCCGGTGCTCTTACTTGCTGTGCTACCTGGCCGCCCCTATGTTGCCTATTTTCACTCAATTTCTCCCACATTGAATATTGCCATTTTGGGTCACCTTTATCTATTTTCTTTATGTGTGATAATATTTCACAGTTTTTATGATGTTCATTTCTCTTATTATTAGTGATTTAGAGCAGAGGAGTCAAGTTGGTGGTGCACATGCTTCCTGTTGAACAAAATTAAAATATAATTTGAAAATGTTTAACAAAATTGATTTTCAAAATTCAATAAATATTGTTAACTTGTGATATTCATAATCAATATTCATTCCATAAAGATCCATTTATATATAGTTTGGCACTACTGTTGAAGCACTCTTTCATGTGGTTGTTAGTCCTTTGTAATTCTATTGAGAATTGTTGGTTCACATTTCTGATCACTTTCTATCAATAATATGTTCCTTTCTACTCAATTTATATTTCCCTTTTTTTATTGAACACTGTGATGTTGAGTTCAATTGTTCCTTATTCTCCTTTCTCTAATCTGTTCCATTGATCTGCCTCTCTATTTTATCTAATACTGAATGGTTTTGATGACAACTGCTTTACAACATAGTTTGAGATCTGGAAGTGTTTTTCTCCTTTTGTCCCTACCTCATTTTATCAATTTCTTCGATATTCTAGATATTGTTTGTCAGGTTAATTTTATTATTGCATTATAAAGTTCTTTAAAGTATAACCTTGTTAACATGATTGGCATAGCATTAAAAGTTTAATTAGTTTTCATAGAATTATGAATTTTATAATATTCATTTGGCCCAGCCATAAACATTAACTCTTCTTTCAGGTACTTTAAACTGTTCTTAATTTCTTTAAGGAGTTTTTTTTTTTTATAATTGAGTCAATGAAGTCTTTTGTGTGCTTCAGTAGATTTATTACCAAATATTTTATGCATTTTTAAGTATTTGTAATGGGACTTCCCTTTCTATTGTATATATATATATATATAATTTTTTATTATATTATATAAATGCAACTATTCTTGAGATAACATTTTTAGCCCGCACATTTTTGTAACTATTAGTATTACATTTATTAATGTTGCTGATTACTTAAATTTTTACTAATCCACCATACTACCATCAGCAAATAGGAAAATTTATTACTTCTTTATATAGCTTTATGTTTTTAATTCCTTTCTCTGGTCATATTGCTGCTGCTGCTAGAGTTTAAATAATAGTGGAAAGAATGGGCATCTTTGCTTTAATTATATATTTATTAGAAAGGATTCTAGTGTATGCCCATTGCGTATGATACCTGTTTTGATTTTAGATAGTTTTGTGATACTAAAAAGGTTTCTCCACGCAAATACTTTTCATGGTTTTTAGCATTAAGTGAGTGCTGAACTTTATCAAAAGATTTTTCTGCAAGTATTGTGAAAATTATGTTTGTGGATGCTCTGATTTTTAATTAATAAATTATATAGTTTTTCCCTAATGGACAATCTCTGTAAAATCAAACTTGGTCATAGTGAATAATTTCTCAAATAAGTGTAGTCTGCTTGAAAGGATTTTGCTTTAAATTGTTTAATTGAGATTCATGAATGAAATTCAACTATATTTTCCATATTTGTTTTACCCTTCACCAATTTATCTGTTGGGAGTATATTTGTCCCATAAAAGGGTTCTGACAATCTTTTCTACCTTATTTGTTTAGAATAATCAATGCAATTTGGGGTCATGAATATTCTTTAAAAATCTGAAGAAATCCATTTATAAATACAACTGGAGAAGGAGTTTCATATTGTTCTGTTTTGCTTTGTTTTTGATGATGTAGACCTATATAGCTACATCCTTTTCTATTTGATTATTTAAAATATCTACTTTAGCACATATTTTGGAAAGAATTCCTCTTTTCTCTTTTATTTTCTCAGTTTTATTAGCTTATAAACATGCATACTACTTTCTGATACTTCTTTTCTAGGTCTTCATGTTTTGTTGTGATTTTATTATTTTACTGTTTATTGATTTTTCCAGTTTCTCTTTAATTTATATTGTCTAAATGTTTATCAAGTTTATTAGTTGCTCTAAAGGATCATATTTTACTTTTAATTATAATTTAGATGATTTATTTGAATTTTAAATTATATATTTTTCATTTTCATTATCTTTTTTTTCTGTGATTTTAGAAATGTTTATTTGTTGACTTTATATTTTATAAATACATATTTTGTTTATTAGAGCACCAGGTGGCACAATGGGTATCACACCAGGCCTGGAGGCAGTAAGACCTGAGTTTAAATCTAGCCTCAGACACTTAGTATTTATTACGTATGCAACCCTAGTAACTCATTCTTCTTTCTGTAATCTGTTCCATTGATCTACCTTGCTGTTTACCTCAGTTTCCTCATCTGTAAAATGAATTGGAGGAGTAAAAGGCAAACCAGTTCAACATTTTTGCCAAGAATATCTCAGGTAGGGTCCTGAAGAGTTACATATGACTTAAAGGACTAAAAAAAACAAATGCCTGTTATTTTTAAACAATAGATTATAGAGTATTTTTTTCTTTTCTGTCATTCATTTTATTTCTTGGGATAAATTAATTTCATATTCTTCAACTTTTTGTAAAAGGGATTTCTTTCATTCCATTTCTTTGTCATTAATATCTTTCTGTCTATTTTATTCTTTTTAAAATTCTTTTTGTGGTCCGTAGAATTATTTGGTCATAATTTATCTCTATATTCCTCATGGATTAAAACTTTTTAAGTCCCAAGTTTGGATTTTCTTCTCTGAAAAGTTTATGCTGTTTCCATGTAGATTTAGCCCTTTGAACACTCTTTTATGTTATGCCTCAGCCTTAGAAAAACACCAATTCCTAAAGGTTACAGAGAGGAGATTGCCCCTTTTTATTATTTTTCCTATATCCCTATTTGAACAGTTTATTATTAACCTTTGCCCATTTTTCCTCCATTTGTCTCAAAAATCTCTTGGTCCTGCATCCATATTGTTACACTCTTCTGGGTGTCAAGTTGCAACCAGGAGCTCTGATTCTTCTTCTAAGGCTAAATGAGCAGTCTCTCTTTAAACAATGAATCTCTAAAAATAATATCCATTTGAAGTTTCCCTTTACCAATATCCCTCTTCACTCCAATAAGCATTTGTTTTCTTTACCCTCTTCAACCCTGAAACAAAATTTTCCATTTTCACCCCCTTTTTCATTCCCTCCCTTTGACTTCACCTCTAGTTTCCTATAAAGCTTCCTTCTTGAAAGAACAGAGGACTAGTTTTCCCTTCCTTGTTAGTTTTTCATCTCCCTACTCTTTGTTTCCTGTGAACCTCCTATATTGTAATCTAATCTTACAAAAAAAAGAAAGAAAAATATATTCAACTGTAGTCAGAACATTGTGAGGTTCCATCCATAGTATTTCAGTCCTGTTTATCCATCATCCCTTAAATTCTTTTATGATTTCCCCATAGCCTTCTTCTGTACATTTAGAAAGAAATCAATTCTTTCTCTTTTCTTATTTATGTTGTCAATTTTTTTGTTGTTATATTTATTTATCCTCATTATATTTATTGTCTGGGTGTTTTAGAAGAAAATTATCTCTTTCTCTTTGATTTTTATTTCAAAATGTTTTGAAAATCTCTTTATTATTAAATATCTACCTTTCTCAATTTACTGTGAGTTTTACATTTGCAAGGTAGGTCATCTTGGGTGGCATCTTGAGCCTCATTGCTCTTTACCAAACCTTGTTCCATTTCTATTTACATTTTCTGGTGTAGTAGATTAGAGTTATTCAAATTTACTTTCCTTTATATGGGAAGGTATTTCTCCTGGATGTTTATACAACTTAATGTTTCTCAATGGAATTGTGAAATTTAACAGCTATTTATACTTTAGTTTGCAGTCTTATTATTTTCTACAAGCGATGTATGATTATTTTTTTCCAATTGCCATTTTGTTTTATGTGTTCAGATTTTCTAGATAGGTTTTTTTTCCCTTGCATTATGGTGCTTGTGTTTTATTTTTTTAATTTTTCCTTCTATATTTTTTTCTGGAAGACCTATGCTCTGGGAGTTGTATGCTTATCATCTTTGAGATCATGCTCTTAGATTAGTACAGACAGCATTCTTTATTTTAATGTTTTTGCTTTATGTTACAGTTAAAAATTATACTTCAATACTATGCATTTGAACTTCCAATCAGTTATCCTTTATGCTGTTTCTTTCATTTAGTTTGCCCCTAGAGATTCAAGGTTTTCTATTTTCTGCTTTAAAAGTCTCAAATTATCCCCTCAAAATTCTTATATCTTTTCTAAACCATTTAGGAACAGTATCCTGTGGTTCTTTCCATCATCAAGTATTGTATTTTTTTGTGATATTTTTACATAGTTGAATGAACTTATTTACTAGATATGAAGGCCATATAATATTTCCCCTGTTGTTTAATCTGTTTAAGATTGAGATTTTGAGGGTTTTTTTCTCATTCATCTTTTTTTTTTAGATAGAGAAATATAAATTTTCAGACTAAGAGCTATTCTGACTATACCCTGAAATGGTTTTGTTCTTTCAGTGCTGTCAATTTTAGAGCGAAATTATTGTGTCTATGATTGTTTTTATCCTCCAATTTTTTAAGGTCAATTATTTAGTCTGGAATTAAGCATGAATCTTATATTTAAGTGTATTTTATTGGTTATCATTTTAATATGTCATAATTAATAAAGGATATGTTTAATATTTCTGCTTTTTTCACTTCCTCAGGATATGCCATATTGTCAATTTTTTTAAACTCTTTTTTTTGGAGGACAATTGGAATTAATTGCCTGGCCCAAAGTCACATGGCTAGTAAGTGTGTCAAGTGTCTGAGGCCATATTTGAACTCAGGTCCTCCTGACTCCAGGCCCTGTGCTCTATTCACTGTGCCACCTAAATGCCCTATTATTGTCAATTTTTAAAGGCATCTCAAAGAGTTGAAAAAATATTCTTAATCTTTCAGCTTCTATTCAGAAATTGGAAAATATGTAATGATCTTACTTTTCTAAAGTTCTAATCATGTACCTAAAGATTGCCTTCTTTATCTTTGAATTGTTTATTTTTAGATTTCTCTAATTATAAAAGGAATATGTTGAATTCTCCAAATATATTTTAGTGATCATTCCACCACTCTAATTCAATTAATTTTAATATTGTCAGACAGTTACATTTGGTGTCTAAAACAATATTATGTAAAAATATCATTTCCGTATCTATGATGTCTTTAAGTGTAAATGTAGCTTCCCTGCTAATCACTTTTAACTTCTCTTTATTATTACTCAGTTATATTTTAACTGAATTTTAATGTTTCAAATATGTTGCGTTTGAATAAGCATATTTTTAAAATTCTCCTAGCTAATCTGCTAGTCTCTGTTTTGTGGGTGATTTCTTCCTTTCCCTGCAAATTGATATTATTTTAATTGTTTATTTTTCTCTAGGGTATCATTTATACTTTTTATCCCCTCTTTTCCACATATACCGCTTTTTGTAAAAGAAGGAGGTAGAAAAGAAGAAGGATTCTATTCAGAGCTAGTGCAGCCAGTTCTAGACAAATTTAGGTGGACCGTTCCACAAAACTTCCATTCCCCAGGTTGACTTGAGGGCTCATTGTGGCCGTACCCCCTTCTTGGCTCTACAGCCCCCACAACCTTAGTGCTTTTAGAACATGAATCCACCCAGTTTGGGGAGCCAGGAGAAGCCCTGACTTGGGGCTGCATTGCATTATTGCTGTTTTCTTCCTCCCCACTGCCATTTATGCTATCTGCTTGGAGAGCCATGTGCCTGCTCCATGCCATAGGAGCAGAATTTTCAGTGATAACTTACATAAAACAAGAACTGACTGTATTACAAAATTTAAATGGTCTATTTCTACTCTTCTGCCCTTTCTGTCTTCACTAAGCCCAAATCCTAACTGGTATAATACTCTCATATACTTTTTTCTTGTTTTAATAAATACTTTTATGATCTACCTTCAGAAGTTTCTTTTGTATATCACTTTTCCTTTATTGATTTGCTCCTCCCAACTTAGCTGTACTAATTAGAAGTTTGTTCCATAATGGACTGTAGCTCTGACAGATCCCAAATGGAAATCACACTGACTTAAGGCCTTCTTTAAATCCCAGGGGTGTGGGTGGGTGTCCCAGTACTGAGTTTTGTCTTCTTCCTCTGGTTCCTTATTACTATTAGGAATATATAGGATTGTTTAATTTCTCATATATCATATGAGAATGATATATGAGGCGGTTGTTTCTCTGTCCCCTTCTTTTTTGAAGAGACTGGGCTGGAATTTCAGGACTTGATTTCCAGGGTTGCAGTTCACTTTCAATTGGCCTTCTTTCTCCCTGGATTTTGGTTCAGAATTTCTTAGTATTGAAGGTGCATTTATGGAAATTTGTGATTGGCTTCTTGCCATGTGCCCTCTCACAGAACCTCCAGGTTTTATTCCTGCTAGACTATGCTGTTACTCACTTCTCTGTTGGAATACTCCCAGTATCTTGAAGTGTCTGAATATCCATATAAAGCACATCTGTGATAGATGGAGGAGCTAACTGCCATCCTCTATTTTTTCTTTATCTGTGTTTTATCCAGCATCTGTGTCAGATATTTGCTGGTATACGTATGAGATAACTATTTTCCTGTACAACCTGTCATATCACCATATTAAAGGAAAGTTCATTTCATTGTCATTTTTAGAAATGTAAATATTTTTAATATTTAAGTCACCATTATTACTCATTGTTTCACTTCTTTATCCCATTCCAAAGAGCCATACTTTAAAAAGGAGGAAGATCAATATAACAATCCATGATAATTCCAAAGCAGTTTTTAATGAAAAATATTACCTACCTCCAGAAAGAAATCTGATGAACATTGAGTACAGATTGATCCATATGTATATGTTCTTTTTTTTTGCTTTCCCCCCCCGAACATATGCTTTGCATGACTTGACATTTATAAGTGTTATTGTATTTCTTGCCCTATCAATAAGTTCCTACCAAATGAGTGCTTAGATGGGACAGATAGAATTTAGAATTCAATATTTTTAAAAGAATGTTAAAATTTGTAAAAGAAAAAGTAAATGAAAAGAAAAAAAGTGAAAAGAAGAATTTAGCAAAATTAGCCAACATATATGAAATGGGAAAATATTACATTGTATGAAATTTTTATTTACTTCTAATCTATAGTCCACAACTGTACAAACACACACACACACACAAACCTGCAAAGAAATAAAAATGTTTTCTTATGTCTATAACTTTTGTCCATGTCTGGTCATTATAATCTCAAATAAGAACATTTCAAATATTTTGTTGTTGTTGTTGTTTCATTTATATTGCTTATAATTGAGAAAAATCAGACTATATAGCAACTATGTCTTTTTATTTTGTCTTTGTCCACTGAATTTTAACTCCCCATTGGGAACTACTCCCATGAGTCTTTTCACAAGCTATGTACACAGCTATAAGCATAGCTTGTGGTAGTATCTATGTTAATAGTGCATACCATATATATGTGTATGTGTATACATCCATGAATCTACATACAGGTGTACCTACATTACATAAGCACGCACATGTCTATTTGTGCATGTGTGTCTATATTTACATGTTTATGGGTACATGTGTGTTTTTTCAAAACTGAAGAATCTCATGTTGCAGCAAAAAGTAATCAATGGAATTGTCCTGAATATAACAGCTTTAGTATTGTACATCTGCCATCTTTTTTTTTCTCTTCAAAAAGCTCATTTGCATACATTTCATAAACTAAAAAGTAGTACAGTTGAAAGCATTTTTTTTTACAAAATAAGCAGCTATTTTTATAGTCCAACAATATTTTTCCTCCCCAATATTTATATTACTTTTGTTCCATTTTTACAAATCCTACCAGAAGAAAAATGATCCAAAACTTACAATGTAGAAAAGCTATTTAATATTGTATCTTTGAACTAATTTGCCTACATTTTATTCCTGCACATTTCTAAAAAAAATTATGTATACATTGTGACACCAAGTTAAGACAGGCAGATAGGATAATTACTAGTAGCTCTGAAAGATTCACTATCTCCACATAAATCAATCAAATATTTTTATGAAAATCAGCATATTTTCCAGCTGTATGACCATAGTATAGAATCCATTTTAGTTAACAAAATCAAATGCATTTTAACAAAAACAGAATAAAAACCTAAGTCAAATAACAGACATTTATAAAGTGTTTAATTATGAATTAAATATAGTTCAGATAGCAAAGAAAATGAAACAGACTTAAAAACCTTGGTTCTTGTCTTCAGGAAGCTAATATTGTTTAAACATTTTTTGGCAAAACAAAGTTATGAATATGCCTATTATTATTATGTACAAGTAGGAATAAATGTCTTTCTTGATTCTAGAGCCTTCCATATTGTAATTATTCAATAAAATAAAAAGTTGGAGACTAAGAATTTTTTAATGATCATTTAACAATATTAAGATTGAAAATAAATAATTTATTGGAGATAGGGCTATTTTTACAATGAAAAATATATACTTTGTAAAAAAGCAAGCTTTAAAATGTCTCAAAGGAATATTTAATAAGTATTCTTTCTTCTGTTTTAATATCCACTAGACAACCATCTGATCAATATTTTGTCACACACTTTAGTAATAGGAAGGAATTGATTTGGATGAGAAATATGAAAATTTTGCTCACTTGATAAGAAAATTCCATCATTGCACTCTAAATTAACAAATTGTTTTTCTCGAATAAATCATCTTCTTCCATACATACTTTTCCTAGTTCTTCCTTCTAGGGTGAGCTAGATAATATCTGTTAACTCCTTCAAAGTATAACCTTGACATATTTGAAGGTAACTGTCATGCCTCACTATCTTCAGCCTTCACTTTTCCAACCTAAACATCACTAGTGTCTTTAACAAATGTCTCCTATGACAGATTCAATCAACAATCATTTATTAAGTATATGGTTTATATCTGACTGGTCTGAGTATCAACTTGGAATAGAGCAATATAAATATAATGAATTCAATAATGGCTATAAACTATGAGTTTATATTACAGAGGAGAGGAAAGGAATATATTGACATCAACATAATAAATATAAACAGAATACATGCTAATAAATTCATAGTAGTTAAATATTTGGTATTGTGAGAGGAAGAACTCTGATAGTTAAGTCATACAGCAAAAATTTCATGCAGAATGCAGTGTTCAAGCAGATTCTAGGTAAATTATGTTAATAACATTCAACTCATGTACTGATTAGCAATTTTGTCAGTTTTGTTGTTGATATGGTCAATTCTGTTGTTACTTTTCCTGGTATTACTTCTACCTCATGACAGTATAATATCCTCACAATAAGTTGCTGTAATCTCTGTGTAAATATTTAACTTAGCATTTTTGCATCTGTATTCATCAGGTAAATTGGTCTATACTTTTTTTCTCTGTTTCGGTTCTTCCAGGTTTATGTATTAGGACCATATTAGTATCATAAAATAATTTGATAGGAATCCTTCTTCACTAATTTTTCCAAGTAGTTTGAATAGTTTTGGAATTAATTGTTCTTTAAATGTTTAGTACAATTCACTTATAAATCCATCTGGAGATTTTTTCTTAGGAAGCTAGTTGATGGATTATTCAATTTCTTTTTCTGAAATGGGATTGAGTAAATTATTTCCTCTCCTGCTTATCTGGGCAATTTATATATTTTTTTTGTAAATATTCATCCATTTAACTAAGATTGCCAAATTTATTGTCATACACAATAAGGATAACACAAGACTTAGCAGCTTCTACATTAAAGGATCAAAGGGCTTAGAATATAATATTTTGGAAGTCAAAGGATCTAGGACTAAAACCAAGAATCACCTACCCAGCAAAACTGAGTATAATACTACTAGCTGTGTGACCTTAGGCAAGTCAGTTAACCTCAATTGCCCTACCCTAACACCTCCAAAAAGTGTTTTAAATTATATTATTGGAGATAAAATATTTGAAAATTAGGTGACAAGGTAAAAACTACAACAACAACAACAAGACTTGAATGTATGAATATGTTTTATCTTTAAAGAGGAAGACCCTGACTTTGAAATAAATATCTTTCTTTTCTTAAAATTATTTTAACTATTTTTTTTAAGTTTGAGCTCCAAATTCTCTGCCTCCTTCTAGACTCTCCTTCACCAATTAAGAAGGTGAGCAATTACATCACCACACATGTAAAACTGAAAAACATATTTAAATATCAGCCATGTTGCACATGAACAAAGGTGTCATTGGCTTATAATCTTCATCACTGGAATGAAGATTCATATTCATTAAGATGATTATCCCTTGGTTGATTCCAACTTGAGTCTGAAGTGGGGAAAAAGTCACTATGATCATTTCAGAATTGCATACATTGCATGTGATTATCAAACTTCTAAATTATTAAAATTATATTCAAAAAGATAAAATATATGACTTTTTAACTGAAAATTAAATGTTTACTATAAAGGAAATTATGTTATCATTTTCCTAATACAAAATAGAACTTATTTAAAGTACTTTAAAATATATTTATCATTTCACAAAGATAATGTACAGTATATTATTAGGGTCTATATTGTACTGTTCTTTGTAGAATTGTGTGGTATTATGATCATTCATGGAAATTGTCTTAACATGTGAATCAGGAAAAAGGTGATAAATAAAGAATTGGATTAAATATTAGGCGGCCTGAATTGAATTCCACCTCAGACACTTGACATTTACTACCTTAAAACCTCAATTTCCTCATATTTTAAATATGAATGATATCATTTTAGTGACATTTTATTTACTGTATGTTAATTAACAATCTGTCCTCCCCCTCACCTTATCTTCCAAACGTGAAAATAAGAAGCAAAACAATTATTATGAACGCACACATGCACACACACCACAGATATCTATGTGTGTATTTGTGTATATCTCTGCATGTGTGTGTTCAAAACAAATTCCCATATTGGTTGTGTACTGACATTTATTAAGCATCTACTAGGGAAGTACTAGATAAGCATCATGGATGATACAGAAAGAGGCAAAAAACAGTCCCTGCCTGAGCTCACAAGTTAAAGAGGAAGACAACATACAAATAAGTACTATCTATCTATCTATCTATCTATCTATCTATCTATCTATCTATCTATCTATCTATCTATCTATCTCTCATCTATGATGAATATGAAAAAATAAACAAAACATGGTATTAGAATTTTGAAGGATATTTAAGCTATATAAGGTAAAGGTTAAACTGTGACTTGGAGGAAGACAGAAGAAGAGATGATAAAAAAGAGTGTTTCACACATGAAGGAGAGTCAATGAAAACACCAGGTTTGAAGAGATGGAAGGTCTGGTTGGAAGACCATAGGAATACTGGAATCACTGGAAGTAAAGAGTACATGGAGGAAAAGAGGATCATGATGTAAAATATAAAATGACTCTAAAGTTTGTAGTAAGTGTGGGAAATTTCCTACATCAGAGATCTTTTGAGCAGAAAGCACTCAAAAACATGAAAACAAATACAATATAACTACAATTATATAGTCTACTGCCAATTATCACTAATTAATATTTTAATATTTCAATTCCACAGATCTTGAATATCAAAGGTTAGACTTTTGTTTTTGGTTTTTTCATCAGTCAGAATTTGGGGAATCTTTTCAGTTAGAATCTTGGTTCAATTGATTATCTTACCCTGCAGGAAAATTGGAGTTAGGAAGGGGGATGATAGAATGAAGGGCAGATTGGGGGAGAGGGTAGTTAGAAGCAAACATTTTTGAAAAGGGATAGGGTCAAAGGAGAAAATACAATAAGTGATGGGTGGGATAGGATGGAGGGAAACAGTGTCTTTCACAAAATAAATACTATGGCAATGATTTGGGTAACTTCACATGTACAACCTTTATTGTATTGTTTATCTTTCTAGTGGGGGATGGTATGGAGGGAAGAAGGAGAAAAAAATCCTGAACTCAAAGTTTTAAAAATAAATGTTAAAAAAAATTTTTGCATGCAAGTGGGAAATAAGACATACAGACACTGGGGTATAGAAACCCATCTTGCCCTACTAGAAAGTTAGGAGGGTGATGGGGGAGGATATGAGAGAACAGATTGGGGGAAAGGGTATTCAGTAGGCTTGCTATTTTGGGGTGGGGTTAGGGGAAAGACAGGGAGAAAAATTATAACTCAAAATCTTGTGGAAATGAATGTTGAAAATTAAAAATAGAAAATAATATTTAAGCAATTTTTTAAAAATAAAAAACCCAAAATCCCAATAAAGTGTTTTTTTTTTTTTTTGGCTAGCTGATGCTGAACACTTGAGTTCATCAAACAAGATAACTTCCATGTAAGTAGTTGAAGATGTTCATAGGTACGAAATATATTGAACATATTCAGGAATTTATTTTATGAAAGGAAATTTACCAGAAATCCCTTTTCAAGGTTATTTCAACCAAAAAGAAGAGCCTTAAAGACCAAAATCAATGGGAATTCTCATGTGGTAGTTTAGTAAGCAATGGGATTTTCTTCTTTCTGGGATCAGAATGATAGAAATAATTTACATAATGTAGATGAAAGAAATCCCTGACATTTGCATCACTATGCTCACTCCTGCTAATAAAAACCATTTCTTTCTTTTTCTTAAAGGTGTACAACTTTTATTTTTACTAGTCTTCCCCTCTCCTGCCTCCATATCCTCAATTAATCTATTTTAGCAACTCAATAGTCAGGATACTCTTTTGAATCTCTAATATCTAATATTAGATATCTAATATCACTTATTTAGATCCTTAATCCATAGGTCATCTGGTAGAATACCCTAATTTTACAAATGAAAAAATTGAGACTCATATAGTAAAAATAACATGACTAAAGATTCATAACTAGTGAGTGACTAGATTTGTATAGGAAACTAGATCCTATAACTCCAAATTCAATGTTCTGTTCAAAATGTGTTTCATTTCATACTGTTTTTGGTATTATATTGTATATTTATATTACCAGATGACACCTAAACCAATAAAAATATATTCCCCAATGATACGTATGCAATTCTGGTTAGGGAAACAGGTGGGCTATGGAAGCTATATGCACACATGTATATACATATATCAACATATATATACATGTGTGTAGGAAGCTGATATATGTATGTATGTATGTATGTGTATGTATATTTTTATATATGCCAGCAGATATACATACATGCATACATACATAGTTATATCAAGGATCCAACAATCGCAAATTTCTAGACAGAGGTGACCTTAGAGACCGACTCTTTTATTGTATGGATGAAGAAACTGAGGTCTACTGAGTTTAATTGTTTTACTTAGCTTCACAGAGTTTAGGAGGATTCATTCATTGCATAGTGATAGTAAGATGAGGATATCAAGTTTGTTTTCCTAAATTAATGAGAAGCTAGGAATATACAGAGAGTAAATAAGAAATCAGGAAATTCTTCTTAAAAGAGCAGGAGAAAAAGTTTATCTGGATGGTCAAGGAGAAAATGTAGTGTTCCTCTGTAGTTTTTAAAACGTGTTTCTATAGATAAAGATTAGTATCCTGTCTCTGTAGCCGAGTTTTATTTCTATGTTAAATGCCAAAGCCAACTTTTTAAAATGTATATGGCAGTGCAAGTTGGAGGTGGGGTGGACTGGGGAAATGCTGATAATGACGAGAATTTGCCCTTCTCCTGTGAAATCGTGGATATAAAAGTTTCTCATAACTACTAGAATTTTAAAAAGGAAAGAAGGTAGGAAGGAAGGAAAGAAGGAAGGAAGGAAGGAAGGAAGGAAGGAAGGAAGGAAGGAAGGAA
>NW_027186349.1:15682856-15699674 GCF_028583685.1 Petaurus breviceps papuanus
GAAGGAAGGAAGGAAGGAAGGAAGGAAGGAAGGAAGGAAGGAAGGAACGAAGGAAGGGAGGGAGGAAGGAAGGAACGAAGGAAGGGAGGAAATAAAATTAAGCCTGTTAAACTGTAAACTATCAACTCATCCTCCCTCCCAGAAAAAAATTTTGAAAAACACTTTGAGACAATTGGGATTCTTTAATCTAAATGTAATTGCTTATTTTGCATCCAGTGGTATGAGATTGCAAACTAAGTATGGTGAGATGGGGTATTAAGGGTATCTCACTGTTCACGAACAATAAATGATAGACATTGACTCAAAGCTCAAAAGTAGCATTAGGAAGTCAAGTAATACAGTAAAAAAAAAAGACAAAATACCATTAATGTCCATGAGAGAAGAAACCCATGTCATAAACTGGCACTAGATTCATTGCGATTTTTAAAAATTAATTTATCTCTGTTTATACAATATAAGCCAGTAAATTTTACGCAATGTTTATAAACTAAATAATATGGAAATTTAAAAAATATTACCTAAAAATTGCTCCAACTCACCAATAAAAAATGCAAATCAAAACAATTCCAAGATTTCATGTTAAACTCCAAGCAAATTTGACAAAGAAAAAAAATATAAAAATAATTAATTTGGCAGGGACTGTGAAAAGACATAAAAATTATAGACCATGGGTAGAGCAGTGAATTAGTCCAAATAGGATTTAGAAATATATTAAGAGTGTATCATTCCCTCTGTACAAAAGTTTCACTGCTAGTAATGCACCAGAAGGAAGGAAGGAAACAAGTATTTATCAAATGCCAACTTAGTGGCAGGCATTAGGCTAAGAGATTTACAAATATTATCTCATTTGACCCCTTAATAAGCTTTTAAGGCAGGTTCTACTGTGATCCCTATTTTATAGATGAGGAAACTGAGGCAAAAATGAAGTCACTTACCTAGAATTACACAACTCAAAAGCATTTGAGGTTAGATTTGAACCAAATCTTCCTTACTACCAACCTATTATTATTAACTATTATATAGTTAAGTAGGGAGTGAAAGATTAGAAAGACCCTACCTATAACAACAAACTTATAGTAGTATTTTAATATTAGTAAGGAACTAGAAAAAATACACACTTTTTGATTGGGGAATGGCTAAACAAATTATGATACATATACATAATGGATTATGACCTTATGAAAAAACAAGGAATAAGATGACAAAAAATCATAGAAACCTCATATGAATTTATCTAGAGTAAAAAAATAAGACTAAGAAAGCAATGCAAAAAATTACAATAGCAAAGTAAGTGAAAATAAGTTTTTTTTTAATTAAAAGAAAATGAATGCAAATGATGGTTACTTAAATAAGATAGTAGTAGAGGTGAAAGGGAAAAGCTTCAAAGATACAAATAAGACTTAGCTTTATAAGCATAGCCCACATAAACCCCAAGGATCATTATTATAAATGTCACTCACTGCTGACTCTGATGCTCAAATTTTTCTATATCTTCTCAAACTTCTAGAAGTAACCCTGAGAAGTAAAGGTAATTCCTCTAATTTCCTAAGATCAAGTCCCTACAGGTTCGTTTCCTGTAAAAGTTATCTCATCATAATCATTCAATTAGTATTCAGGGTAATTTGCTAAGGTGTTAAAGTAAATAGTTGGTTACAAAACATACTTATAAAGGTCTGTAAGACTCTCTCCCTCTAGTATATGCAGATTCCAGGGGAAAGTGAATTCAATCTTCGAGTGCATGTAGTAAAGGGAGAACTCAGCTCCTGTTTGCCAGAAGTTCTTTTCTCATGAAATTTTCCTTAAATTTCATGAACCTGTTTATTCTATCCTCTATACTTTTTAAAAATTATTTTAAATACACTGTCTTTAGATGATCTGAAGCTGTAGAGGAAGTAGCTATGTGGTGCAATGGATGAAGAGCTGGAACCAGAGTATGGAAGACCTAAGTTCAAACGTGGCATCGGACACAGCAACCTTGAGGAAGTAATTTAATTTCTATTTGACTTAGTTTCATCATCTGCAAAATTGGAATACTAGTACACCTACCTCCTAAGGTTATTGTAAAGATCAAATGATATAAGATTTGTAAAGTGTTTAGCAGGGTTGGGGATTTGTAAATACCCTTAATGAAAGGATTTGTTCTGTAAAACTTGAATTCAGTCAAAAGACTGTATGAGAGGACCTAGAAAACCACATGAGACCTCAAGGCTGCAGTTTCCCCAACCCTGATTTTACACACCATCTGGTACCTAATGGGTGCTATATAAATGCAAGTTATTATTGTTGTTGTTGTTGTTGTTGTTGTTACTACATCAGTGAAGGACATAAAGTCCATAATTCTCTACATATTAATTCATCGATGTAAAAACAGAAACCCACAAAAATTTATATAACCTATTTAAGATCTCATCGCTAGTAAGTAGCAGACTAAGTCTTTTTGATCATTACTGACTCATAATTACTGGGGATTTTCCACAGAAAACTTACATAGTAGAAAGGATTAGTATACAACTATATAAACAAACTTGAATAAAGCAAAACATTGTAAAGTAGAAATCTCACCTAAAAGGGCAAAAGAAGGGGCAGACAAAGAAGCCTTGTGAAAAACCAAAACACTCAGAGTGAGAATATGCAAATCTAAATCACTATAAAAGCACACAAGGACAGAACCAACAATAACGGAAAACAATAAAATAGGAGAGGTTTAATATTAAAATAAACAAAATAACATTTTACAAGTATTACATACTACAGTATACAGTCTCTAGAGCAATGTTCTCCACAAAATGAAAGCTCTATTTTTTGTAGAAACCAATCCAGTTGTTATTATCTTATTATTGTTTTTGTGCTACCTACAGAAATTTATTTTTTAGACAGACCATTTTTATATATTTTTTTAAATGTTAACACTAAAATGATAAATTAAAATTTTAATATGTTATTTAATATGGTTATTTAAAAAAATGAACCAAATGTATTTCATTTATACATATGTATATATAAACACTTACAATGAGAAAAACAGAGAAAGATAAAAAGAGAGAAGAGAAATTAGCCCTTAAGAAAAATGTCTGAATCCTATTTGCCACAGGATTTGTCAACTAGGAAAAAATGTATCAACTATTTCACAAATACAGGGACTTCTGCTATATGCTTTAGTTATACATAATGAAGATGACATTAGATTCTTGATGGGATGTAAAGTTAATTAGAAATGTCACTTATATACATAAAATTCTGAGAGTAAATGATAAATAGAGAAGAATTTTAAATGCAGTATGTAATACTGGAGTTTAGATGGCAAAGTGAATACACTGGTCTGGTGTGAAAAGACCATGAATAGAGAGGTATATTTTGATTTGGGTACTGAATGATGGATAATATTGGGACAGGCAGAGGGGAACAAGGATGACATTCTTCAGAAGGGCACTATTATAAAGTGCAAGGTTAGAAAAAAATCCAAATGATATTCAATTGTCAGTTAATAACCCCACTTTGGATTGATTGGAGGACACTTGTAGAGGCATTGACAAGACTAGAAAATGAATAATTTAATCAATACACATTTATTATATGCCTAATAAGTGTCAAAAATGTTAATTTCTGGGAACATAAAAACAAGTGTGAGGTAATCGCTGCTGTTGAACAGCTTACTTTCTATTAGGGGGTTATAAAAATCTTCACAGAATAAAATAAGGGATATAATGGTATAGAAACATATTACAAAGGGAATGGAGGCGTAGCACAAAAATTGAGAAGAAAAATCTTTTTGTATGAGTTGCATTTGAACCTCCTTGAAGATAATTATTGTTGCCAAGAGAAGGAGGGAAAGAAGGAAAATATTCTATGCAAGGGAGCATGACAAACTAGATAAAGCATGAGAGAAGGAGATATAGTATTTCATATAAAAATTTTTAATTGAAAAAATCAAATTGAAGCAGGTCATGAAAAATTTTAAAGAGCAAAATAAGTTCATGTTTTAACCTAAAAGCCATGGGGAACTACTGAAACCTCTTGAGTAAAGTAGCAATGTGCTTAGATTGACATGTTAGAAATATTAATTTAAAAGCTTTGTTAAGGCAATGTAGAAAAGAGAAGAGACTAGAAGTAAGAACACAGATTTGGAGGTTATTAAAGCAGTTCAGATGTGAGGTCATAATGTCTTAAATCAGGGTTTTAGGGTAAGGAGAAAGAATATCAAGGATGCTAGAGATACTGAGGAGGTAGAATCAATAATATATGTAAGTCAATTAGATAATAAAAGTTGAGAGGATTAGTGACAATTAGACAATTATCTGCAGTTTCAAGCCTAGATGACAGAGAGAATTGTGCTTTATTTTTCAAAATAAATAGGGTAGATTGGAGCAGGGTTATCCATCACCATTAAATGGAAAGATTATATGCTCCATTTTGGCCATTTAAAATTTGAGATGTGTATGGGACATGAAAGTGAAGACCTCCAGGAGGAACTTGAAGATATGCAACTAGAGCTCAGGTTAAAAAAAGGAGAGCTAGGTATAGAGATTTGGGAACTATATGCATGGAGATAATAATTGGAACTATAGAAGCTAATTGAGATCAATAAGAAGGGGTATAAAAAGAGAACACATGAGGGATCAGAACAGAGAGGGCTTCCATTCAATTTCATAAAAAAAAGTAAGTTATGATCTTAAAGAGAGCAGTTTTTGTGAAGACTAGATTCATCTGTGGAAATATTTCATTGCCATGTTATACCGTATGCCAATAAGGGAAACATTAAAGATTTTTAAGTTAAGTATCAGAATAAGCTCCAACTGACACCTCTCTCCATCCTCCTCCCCCTTTTCTCCACTAACAGAGGAAAAGTCATTCAGTATGTGATAAACAGAACAGCAAGTTCTTGGCAGAAGCACACAAACTTTATGCAAGGCCTCAAAGGAAAGAAAACCGTGAGACGTACCTTAGCAGAGAAAACAGACTTTGGAAGGGGATCTTTTGGTTTCTTACTTCCTAATGGAAATATGAAAAATACAAGCCACTGAATTTATCCACTCCAATGATAAAGGGTAACTACTGAGAATTATGCATGGCCATAGATTAAGCCAAGTAAACGCTAATCTCTGCAAATTATCCTGGGACACCCCCTACTGATTTGCTTTGCTTAAGACATCCAGGAATTAGACTCCCTGGGATTAAGTGAAGGCAATGGTCTAGGAAATTTTTTTTTAGTTTATAACATTCATTTACACAAAATTTAGGTTTACAAATTTTCTCCCTGTCTGTCCCCTACCCACTACCCCAAAACAGTGATCCCACTGAATACCCCCTCCCCCATATCTGCTCTCTCCTATATCCTCCCCCAAACCCCCTCCAAATTTTCAGTAGGGCAAAACTGATCTCCATAGCCCAGTGACTGTATGTCTTATTTCCCACTTGCATGTAATAATAATAATAATAAATTTTTAAACATTTGATTTTAAAACTTTGAATTCCAGATTCTTTCTTTCATCCCTAGTCATCCACCCTTACTGGAAAGTTGAGCAATTCAATATAGGTTGTATATGTGTAGTTATGGCAAAACATTTTCATAGTAGATATATTGTGAAAGGCTGATTATATTTCCCTCCATCCAATCCCACCTCCCCTTTTCTATTTTCTACTTTGACCCTGTCCCTTTTCAAAAGTGTGCTTCTAACTATCCACCTCCCCCCCAATCTGCCCTCCCTTCTATCATCCCCACCTTATCCCCTTCCCCCTACTTTCCTGTAGGGTAAGATACCCAATTGGGTGTGTATGTTATTCCCTCCTTATGTAAAATTTATGAGAGTAAGGTTGACCCATTCCCTTTTGCCTTTCTGTTCTTCCTCTGTTTTGTAACATTTTTCCCTTTCCTCTTTAATATGATATAATTTACCCTATTCTGTCTCTCCCTATCTCCTCACATTAATATTCCTCTCTCACCTCTTAATTTTATTTTTTGGCTTTTTTTGGAGGGGGTTAGGCAGGGCAATTGGGGTTAAGTGACTTGCTCAAGGTCACATGGCTAGTTTTTTTGTTAAGTGTCTGATGCCAGCTTTGAACTCAGGTCCTCCTGACTCCAGGGCCAGTGCTGTATTCAGTGTGCCACCTAGCTACCCCAATTTTTTTTAATATCATCCCTTCCTTTTCAATTGGTCCTGTGCCCTCTCTCTATGTATACCTGTACACATATATACACACACTCATATATGTATTTATATTCACATATACCTTCCTATGTAGACACGTATATATATATATATATATATATATATATATACACACTCATTTATATTCCCTTCAACTATTCTTATACTAAGAAAAGGTTCATAAGATACAATTATCATTTTTTTCAATGTAGGGATGTAAATAGCTCAACTTTGATAAGTTCCTTATGATTTCTTTTCCCTGTTTACCTTCTCATGCTTCTCTTGCTTCTTGTATTTGAATGTCAAATTTTGTATTCCACTCTGGTTTTTCATCAAGAATGCTTGAAAGTCCTCTATTTCATTTAATGATCATATTTTCCCCTTAAACATTATACTCAGTTTGGCTGGGTAGGTGATTCTTGGTTTTAATCCTAGCTACTTTGAGCTCCAGAATATCATTTTCCATGCCCTTTGAACCCTTAATGTAGATGCTGCTAGATATAGTTTTATCCTGATTGTGTTTCCACAATAGTCAATTTTTTTCTTCTTGGCTGCTTGTACTATTTTATCCTTGATCTGGGCACTCTGGAACCTGGCTATAATATTTCTAGGAGTTTTATTTTGGGGATATTTTTCAAGAGGTGATTGGTGGATTCTTTCAACTTCTGCTTTGCCCACTGATTCTAAAATATAAAGGCAATTTCCCTTGAGAATTTCTAGAAGGGTGATTAATAGGTTCTTTTTTTTGATCATGGCTTTCAGGTAGTCCAATAATTTTTAAATTATCTACCTTCAATCTATTTTCTAGCTCAGTGGTTTTTCCAAAGAGACATTTCACATTGCTTTTTATTTTTTCATTTGTTTGGATCTATTTAATAGTATCTTGATTTCTCATAAAGTCACTAGCTTCCATTTGCTCTAATCTAATTCTGAATCAATTATTCTCTTCAGTGAGATTTTGAGATTCTTTTCCATCTCACAAATTCAGCTTTTTAAGGCATTCTTTTCTTTATTGGCTTTTTGGGCCTCTTTTGCCATTGGAATTAGTCTATTTTTAAGGTGTTATTTTCTTCAGTCAGTTTGTTGACCCTATTTTCATGATTTTCTTGCCTCATTCTCATTTCTTTTCCCAATTTTTCCTCCACTTTTCTTTCTTGATTTTCAGAATCATTCTTGTGCTCCTCCATGGTCTTTAAACAGTTCATATTTTTCTTGGAAGCTTTTGGTGCAGGAGTTCTGACTTTGTTGTCTTCCTCCCATTCCATGCTTTGATCCTTTTTGTCCCCAAAAAATGAATCTAAGGTTGGAAAGCTGTGTTTGCTTTGCTTCCTTTGCTTGCTCATGTTGCCACTCAATCACTTGGCTTTTGATCTCTTTGCAACATGAGAACTCAGCTTCCCTAGCGGAGAGCTTTGTCCCAAATTTCTGGGGTTTTCACAGCTGTTAGAGCTATTAATTGGCTGCCCTCTCTATAGCACCTACAAGCTCTGGCTCACTAGTCACACACGCTGGGCTTCCACCCAAGACTGTGATCCAGATCCAAGCAGGATAATGTAATAGCAATTACCCTCTGAAATACTGTGCTTGTTCCCCCTGCTATCTGCAGGACAGGAGCTCCGAATCAGCCATGTACAGGTGGCTGCATGGCTGTGTCATCCTCTGCCATTTTTTGCACTGGGGGCAGAAGCCAGACTGTGCATCTAGTGCCCCTCATTTCCAACAGGGTTCCACACTGATCTTTTACTTTTTCTTTAGCATTTATGGTTGAAGATTCTGAAAACCACCACATCTGCTGCTGATCCATTCTCCCACATTCCACTCCAGCCACTGCTGCTCAGTGCCACCCTGGGGCTAAAACTGTGGGCTCACATGAGGCTGGGCATGGCTTCCAGTGTGCTCTGATTGACCCTTCCTCTCTGTCTGTTGGGCTGTCTTCAGCAGGAGATTTGTTTCTCTCTGTCATTTTGTCTGTTTTGTAGCACTAAAAAAAATTTTATACTCATATTTTATGGCCATTTGAGGTGGTTATAGGGGGACACAGAGAGTTTCCCTGCTTCTATGCTACCATCTTGGCCAACAAACTGGTGTAGGAAAATCAATCCATTACCAGTGTAAAGAATAGGTAAGTGGGAAAAAATTGACAAAGGGAAGACAAAAAAATCAATTTGATGATCACATTTTCTCTGTTAAAGGAAAGAAAAAAAACTAACTTAATTTAGATGGAATTTTTATGCCCTTTTTATTTATTATAGGCATTTTTCCATCTATTCTTCAAAGAAGATAAAAATTCATAACAGTACCAATTATTTTTGTTCAATTTTTATTCATCCTAATATTTTAAATACTGACATTCCATAGTAGTGTCCCCCCATGGTATTATTAAATATATATATATATAAATATATATCTATTCATACACATAAAAATTTTATATTTGCATTGTGTGTACACATATACATGTATCTGTATGCTTCATTCCAAGCATATCATTCTTTTCTGAATGATCTTTTTAAAGTCCCTCAGGTAATCAGTTATTTGAAAACCTCTGATATGTCCCCAGCTTCATCCTTATTCCAAAAAACTACGGTGTCATATAAGATCAGTCTGAGTCTGAATTAATGGATATCACCTTTCTCCTAACAATTAACCAATTCTAATTCACTAATAATGGGCAACTTTGTACCCAAAGCAACACACATTACCATGGTGGTTTTTGACAATAAATTGGAGCAGGGAAACCCCCAGGAACAAAAGCCAAACAACTCTGGCCTGGATTGAAAGATCTGACACTAGGGAAATTTAAATAATCTTAAATGACGATAAGATTGAGAGTAAAATATCAAGATTGCTGCTAGAATAGAAGTCAGCTTGATCCAGAAATTCTATAAGAGAAAGCACGGTAAAAAAAAAAAAAAACAATACTCTAAAATGCTGGAGAGGATGTGGACAAATTGGAACACTAATGCATTGCTGGTGGAGCTGTGAACTGATCCAACCATACTGGAGAGCAATCTGGAATTATGCCCAAAAGGCTATAAATAATTTCATACACTTTGACCCAGCAATACCACTTCTAGGGTTGTATCCCAAAGAAATCATAGAATTGGGAGGGAAACCCATATATATTAAAATTTTTATGGCAGCTCTTTTTGTGTTCGCAAAGAACTGGAAATTAAGGGGGTGCCCATTAATCAGGGAATGGCTGAACAAGTTGTGGTATATGCAGGTAATGGAATACTATTGTGCTATAAGAAACAAAGAGCAAATGGACTTCATATTTACCTGGAGAGGCTTATATGAACTGATGCCGAGTGAGAAGAGTAGAACCAGGAGAAATTTGTACACAATTACAGACACAATATATGTGTCGCTACCAGCTTTGATAGACTGGACTCTTCTCAGCAATTCAAGGTTATAAGTCAATGCCAAAATTCTCATGATGGAGAGAGATGTCTACATCCTGAGAAAGAACTGAGTTTGAATCCAGATTGAAGCAAACTACCTGCTCTTTTTCTTCTTTGGTTTTGTTTCCTCTTTCCCATTGTTCATTCCATCTGATATAATACTTCTTTATAACCTGACTAATGTCTAATGTGAAAGTATTTGCATATCCTATACTTGATTGTATGCCACAATGTGGGAAGGAAGGGGTGGGGGGAGAGAGAAAATTTGAATCTCAATCAATTGTGGAACTGAATCTTGGAAACTAAAAATAAACAAATTAATAAAGACAAAACATTAAAACAATCCATAAACTAATGTAAGAGAAAGAAAGAATAGCATGGAAATTGTTATTTCTCATTCCTGGATTATATGTGAATAATATACCTACATGGAGAATGAGGTGGGGTACTTGGAATCAGATGAACTGCAATCTTATCTGAAACACATAATAGAAAATGGAAAACACACATATGTACATCAGTTTGTTCGAGAAATATATCTAACCCGGAGGAGAAAAAGAAAGTAATGATTAAGGTAAGGGGGAGGTAGTTAAAGAGGATAATACCAGGGAGGCCAATATAAAAAGCAAAATATTTTTCTTCATCTTGAAAGAAGGTGAAAAGGAAATGGAAGAGGAAGAGAGGTAAGGAGAACAAAGGAGAGGAGAAGAGGATGGGATGGTGTGATGTGGGAGAGGAAGGGAGGAAGTTATAATAAGATTTTCATTGGAAAGAAAACAATTTAAGAAAAATTTGTGGAAGTATGAGTATCTTGTAATTCTCTTTTTTATATATGCATATATGTGTGTGTATTAAACATTTAATTTAAAAACTTTGAATTCCAGATTCATTTCCTCCCTCCCTTATTACTGGAAAGATAAGCAGTTCAATATAGATTGTACATGTGTAGCTATGCAAGACATTTCTACATTAGATATATTGTAAAAGACCGACTATATTTCCTTCCCTCCTATTCCACATCCCACTTGTTCTGTTCTCTACTTTTATCCTGTCCCTTTTCAAAACTGTATGCTTCCAACTTCCCTCTCTCCCAGCCTGCCCTCCCTTCCATCATTCCCCCTCTTATTCCCTTCCCCTCTACTCTCCTATAGGGTGAGATACCGTATTTTGTATTTTATTCCCTTCCTAAGCCAAATTCAATGAGAATAAAATTGACACATTCCCTTTTTACTTTCTGTTCTTTGCCTCCATTGTAACCATTTTCCCTTACCTCTTCTATATGAGATAGTTTACCCCAATCTGTCTCTCTGCAATTCCTCTCATTATATTCCTCTTTCAACTCTTAATTTCACTTTTTAAGTATCATCCCTTCCCATTAAACTGGTGCTGTGACCTCTATGTATACCTATACAAATATATACACACTTTCACATATGTATTCATTCACCTATATACCCTCCTATATAGACATATATATGTATGTGTGTATACATATATATATATATATATATATATATATATATATACACATTTCTATTCCCTTCAATTATTTTCATAATGAGAAAAGTTTGATGTTACAAATATCATTTTTCCATGTAAGAATGTAAATATTTCAAGTTGGATAAGTCCCTTATGATTTCTTTTCCCTGTTTGCCTTCTCATGCTTTTATTGCTTCTTGTATCTCAATGTCAAATTTTCTATTCATTTCTGTTTTTTTTTTTTCAAGAATGCTTGATAGTCTTCTATTCCACTGAATGACCATATGTTCCCCTGAAACATTATACTCAGTTTTGATGTGTAGGTGATTCTTGATTTTATTCCCAGCTCTTTGGCCTCCAGAATATCATATTCTAAGCCCTTCAATCCATTAATGTAATAGCTGCCAGATCCTGTGTTATCCTGATTGTGTTTCGATAATATTCAAATTATTTCTTCCTGGCTACTTATAATATTTTCTCCTTGATCTGGGAATTCTGAAACCTGGCTATAATATTTCTAGGAGTTTTCTTTTTGGGATCTTTTTCAAGAGGTGATTGTTGGATTCTTTCAACCTCTATTGTGGCCTCTGATTCTAAAGCATCAGGGCAATTTTCCTTGAGAATTTCTTGAAGGATTATTTCTAGGTTGTTTTACATGGATTTCATGTAGTCCAGTAATTTTAAAATTATCTCTCCTGGATCTATTTTCCAGGTCAGTGGGTTTTTTTTGCAATGAGATATTTCACATTGACTGCTATTTTTTCATTTGTTTGGATCTGTTTAATAGTATCATGATTTCTCATAAAGTCACTAGCTTACATTGGCTCCAATCTAATTTTTAAGTAGTGATTCTCTTCAGTGAGCTTCTGAGATTCTTTTTCCACCTCACAGATTTGGCTTTTTAAGGTATTCTTCTCCTCATTGCCTTTTTGAAACTTTTGCTATTTGAGTTAGTCAATTTTTTTAAGTTCTTATTTTCTTTAGTCAGGTTGTTGACTCTCATTTCATAATTTTCTTGCATCATTCTCATTTTTCTTCCCAATTTTTCCTCTACTTCTTTTATGTGATTTTCTAAATCATTTTTAAGCTCCTTTATGTCCTGTAACCAGTTTGTATTTTTCTCAGAAGCATTTGGTGCAGGCATTCTGACTTTGTTGTCTTCCTCCTATTCCATGTTGAGCCTTTTGTCCCCAAAATAGGAGTCTTATGTTGAATTCCTCTATTTGCTTTCCTTCCCTAATTTACTCATGTTGCCACTCAATTACTTGACTTTTGGGCTTTTTGCCACAGTAGGACTCTGCTACCAGAGAGTGGAGCTTCATACCAAATGCTGGGGTTTTCTCAGCTGCCAAAGGTAGTTGGATGCCCTCTCTGAAGCCTCCACATGCTCTGGCAACTGGTTGCACACCCCAGGACCTCACCCTGGGACCAGATCCAAGCAGGTGACAACAAGAGTGAATACCACTTTAACTGGTCGCTTGGTCCCCCTATATTCTGCAGGCGAAGAGCTGAATATGCCACGTGATGACAGCTGCTTCTCCCTCCAGGGGATATCCAGATCCAAACTACTGGATCCCAAAGTCCACACGGCACGTACCTCTCACTTCGTCCTTAGCATATATGGGTTTATAATTCTGGAAACCATCACAGGTGATGGTGATCTGAAGTCCCTCTAGCCCGGGGCTACTCAGGCCAACCCTGGAGCAAAAACCTCTGGCTTTCGGGGTTAGGGTTTGCTCCCACAGAGCTGCTGCACTGGCTACTCCCTGCTGGCCTGCCCGGCTATGCTCAGCAGGAGGTTAACTTCTCTATGTCATTTTGTGTGTTTTGTATCTCCAGAGTTTTTCAGAGTCAACTTTTACATGAATTGGAGGTGGTGGGAGCTGAAGCCCAGCAGAAACCCTGTTTGTACTCAGCCATCTTGACTCCACCCCTGTACCTTGTGCTTGTCTTGTCCCAATAATGGGATCTACATTATTTTGGAAGCTAAGGAAATACAGAGAAGAAGGATGGAGTTAAAGATTTGGTTAATGAAAATTTGAATCAAAGAATAGTTTTACTTTGGTATGGCTAAGAGAACATTATGAGTAGTCATGCACAAAGAATGATTGATCATAAATAAAAGAATGGAACCAGGTAAAAAAGCTATCCTCAAGTCATATTCTGCCTTCCTCTTTTAACAAGAAATCTGAATTCCACTTTCAGAAACATCTCACAATTTTTGTTAGGAAGAATATAGAATAGGGGAAAGACTTGTTTGAAGTGAAATTTTGTTGCTGTTTAATAAGAGGCAGCCCTGAGCAGTTTTATCATTATGTATTCCTTTCCCACAGAAAGAAAATTAAACCTACCTTTATAAGGGAATCACATTGTCACTATTGGGATATTGACTCTGGACGTTCTTCACCCGCTTTGTAAAAATTGTGGAATATGCTTATTCCAAAAAATGCAAAAATACTTGCATATGAGGTATGTAAAGCAAATATAAAGAAATGTCAGAAGTGAAATAAAATCTGCTGAATTTATGCTTCTTAAAATTCAATTTCTTTTATGTCCTAAAAAGTTATTATACTTCCAAAAAACAACAAAATCAACTCAAGATTTTCAATTGAGTATTTTAGCCTATTTTTAAAGCCATACTTTGTGCACTGTACCAATTAACTCTCTCTCTCAATATAAATTTAGAAACATAAATATTGATATTGATATATAGATGCATTCATTATTCACCATCATTATCATCATTTGGTCACCATTACCATAATATCACAGATATTGTGATCATGTTTTGGTCAAAGGGAAAAGGATTTTGCATTAGTTGATAGATTTTAATCATACAAATTAGAATATTGGAAACTAGGAGAAGAAAAAAATTAATGATGGCTTAGTTTACTTTTATCTGTCAATCTAAGCCAAGTTGTTTAATTTTTTGAATTTTATATATAGATAATTTTTGCCAATTATTTTTATAATATTTTGAAGCCCAGATTTTTCTTTTCCTCTCTCTTTCCTCCCCTCTTCCTAAAATGATAAGCCACTTGATACAAGTAATATATATGCAATCATGAAAACCATATTTCCGTATTATCCATGTTGAGAGAGAAGAAACAAACCAAAAGAGAAAAAAAAAACATGAAAAAAAGAAATTGAAAATAATAAGCTTCAATCTCTATCCAAAGTTCTTTAGTTCTTTCTCTGGATAGCACATTCCATCATGTGTCCTAAGCAAAGCCTTTCATAGTTGATAATCACACAAGATTTGTATTAGTTGGCTTTATCTTCTCCTGGTTCTGCTTATTTCACTTTTTATCAGTTCATATAAGTTGTTCTTCAATTCTATTTTTTTAAGAAGTTTTCTTCAGTTGATTTTTGTAGCTCTTTTTTTCTATTTGTCCAATTCTACTTTTTATAAGCTGTTGATTCTTATTTTTCATGATTCTCTTGCATCTCTCTCATTGCTTTTCTCAATTTTTCTTCTACTTTTCTTATTATATTTTTAAACTTTTGTGAACTCTTCTCAAGTCCTTTCTGGGGATGAATAAAATTTCAAATTTTCTTTGGGGCTTTACACATAAGCATTATGGATTTGACATTCTCTTCTGAGTTTGTGTCTTGATCTTCCCTGTTCCCATAATAATTTTCCATGGTCAGATATTTATTAATATTTTGCTCATCCTTTCCAGTATTTTTTCCCCCTGGGTTGGAAGTGGCACTGTCCCTAGCTTTTTGTGACAGGGACTGGAGGCCATGGCTGTTTGCCTGGTGCTGCAATAGAACTGCCCTACAGTCAATGGGGAACCCTCTGTGCTGTGTTGAGGGGGTGGGATAGGGCTGGAGGTAACTGGGCATGCTGGAGGCTGTCATGGTGCTGTGCTGAGGAAGGTAAGGTGCAATGTCAACTTTCACCCCTTTACCTGGTACTATGTTGAGGCAGGGAGGTGACCTCCATGCTATTTTGGAGCCCTAAGCGATGGGTCTTGTTCATTTTCTGCTGTGCAGAGGGGGAATTGGGGGTTAACTGGTGCTGTGTGGCTTTGCAAGGGTCTAGGAGCTCACTTGCAGTTGATCTGAGATATGTTGTGGAGGGAGTCCTAGGGTTGCCATTTATCTGCTGTTCTGGTGCCCCACTGAGGTTTAGGACTTCCCACTGGCTCTCAAAGGCAGGGAATATTTTTCTCTTGCCAGGTGACTTCTTGTCCTGGACTTTGCTCACCTTTTACTGGAGGGAGAAAGATCTTTACTGCCAATCTTCCAAGTTTCTTGGGCCAAAAGATTGTTTCAACCTTCTTTTGTTGGTTCTGCCATTCCAGAATTCATTTTTGGAAACAATTTTATAGATGCTTCGAGGTGAATATGGGAGAATTTAGGCAATTTTCTGCTTACTCTGTCATCTTAGCTCCCCAAAGTAACTTCCAGACAAATTGTTAAACCATGTAACCTAGCAAAAATAAAGTTGGGTATTTTTAGGAGCTTTACAAAAGTAAATTATCTATAAAATAAAATTAGTTTATTTGAGAAACAAGGTGTTAAGGTCCATGGGCCTAGGCCACCACTCTAATTTATACATACATACATACACACAAGTGTGTGTGTGTGTGTGTAGTTTTGTATATATTATATATGTGTGTGATGTAAAGAAAAGAGAAAGTGTTGTCAAAAGAACTCAAGACCTATTTCTATCAATTTCCACTTGTGTGACTTTCAGCACTTCAAAATAAAAATCTTAGTTCCCTTATCTGTAAAATTATAATAAATGCTAATAGTATTGTTATTTATTGCTTTATAGTATTACCAGAAAATTCTTCTAAAACATCTATGTCAACATGAATTAATATTATTCATTCTTCTTACAAATATATTCTTAGCATATACAAATGTTGTACAAAATTTAGTAGATGGATCTGCATCACTATGTCATCACAACTAAAATACTCAAATTAGATAAACAATTCATATTGGGTTAGTACATGAGTTCAGATAGAAAGCATTTTAGTAGGTTACTCAAGTATTACATAATAATGATTTTAAGTAGTTTAAAAATGATATTACATACTTTCACACCAGGCTGATTTATAATCTCAGATTTATCATAAATTACAGAAATAAGGTGAGACCTTTCATGTTTCTGGTACTGAAAATGCTCATCTACAGAATGAGGAATAAAATTAAATGATTACTTAGGTCTTTTCAAATTCTAAATTTCTAGTAATTCATTTAATGAAATATAATTATGAAGATTATAGAAACAAAGTCTTGGGGCACCTAGAGCACTGGCCCTGGAGTCAGGAGGATCTGAGTTCAAATCCAGTCTCAGACACTTAACTCTTACTAGCCATGTGACCTTGGGCAAGTCATTTAACCCCAATTGCTGTGCCTTCTCCCCTCCCCCACAAAAGAAAGAAACAAAGGCTTTCCCTTTGTACATCTTTGACAGCTTTTTGACAGTTAAGGCTATTAATATAAAAATTAATATTAATATACAAATACAGAAAGCTTCCATGATTTCATCAGGTAGAGACAAATCCTAGTGTATGAACATCTTATCAAGGCAGGTGAGTTAGAGACTAGATTAATCTCTAATAGTCTCTCTCTGTCTGTCTCTCTGTCTGTCTGTTTCTGTCTCTCTGTCTCTCTCTGTCTGTCTGTTTCTGTCTCTCTGTCTCTCTCTGTCTCTGTCTCTCTCTCTGTGTCTCTCTCTGTCCCTCTCTCTGTCTGTCTGTCTCTCTCTCTGTCTCTCTCTGTCCCTGTCTCTCTCTCTCTCTCTCTCTCTCTCTCTCTCTCCCTCTCTC